>NC_052626.1:78080618-78383648 GCF_016161935.1 Mauremys reevesii
AGATAGATTTTTTATTTTTTAATTATAACATAATTTATCACCCTTGGGCCCAAACTTTGCATGGTCTCTAACATGCCTTTCTGGGGACCTCTTGGGAAAAGTCAAACATTATACTCTTGCTGAATCTTTCTTACTATAAACTATGAATAAAGAAAACACATTTGGTACAATATACTTTGATGTGCATGAAAGGAGCAAATTAACTTAAACACACCACAAATTATACTGTTAATGCTAGAACAGAATTAAATAAATCTAAGCTATGTTTATGTTCATGATTTTTATATACTGAACCAAGCTTCAGTATAAGGGGAATATCTGTTTGCATGGGGGCTATAAAGTTTTATTAGCACAATTTTGCACTGATTACATTATTCAAGAAGGCAGTAAACGCATATCAGCCTTATCATCACACAGTTTGTTTGTCACATATGGTCAATGTAATAAAGTAATGGGGGTTCACCTGTGAGTAATTTTTTTTTATTTCCTTAGCTATTGGCTATCAGAAATGGTCATGATTCAAGCCCCAAACTTAGAAGTTAACCTGGTTTTGTGTCAAACTATACAATGAAACTGGGTTTGTGGTTTACTAAGTGTCACGGATATTTTGAGTGACCACAGTTTCAGCTACAATCAGGATGATCAAAATAAGAGATATTAAGATTTAGGCAAGTAACTGACAAGTGAAAAAAATAAATTTGCTTTTCAACTATTGTCTTACTTAAGCTACCTAAGTGGCAGTATGCTGTACTTTAATGCCTTTATTATTCAGGAGCTATATAACATATATTCGCATTTCATTCTTTGGTTTTAGTAGGATTTATATGTCCTCCAACTGACACCTATGCTTCAACATAAACAAAAACAATTTCTAGGAGGGTTATAAATACATACCATGATTTGCAAATCATAAACAGGGCAAATGCTGCAGATCTTACTCATGTGAGTAGTGTCATTCAAATCAGTAGAGATGCTTGTAAAATTAAGGCAAGTATGAAGTGGAAAGAAACAGGTATATTGAATTATCCCCAAAACAAAAACTCTAGTTTATCCTCATCTCAAAATTTCATCCCATGTTGTATTTATCCTTTAGACTGTAAATTCAAACCTAGCAAGCCAAATCTTGTGTGCTTTCAAAATCTAGACTAGAACCTGAATATACATTTTTATCTTTTGTTTTCTTTTTTGAATAGGCGTTTCATATGAACATTAATAGAATTCTTGTTGTGTTCAGCAGATTACATGAACAACAACAGAGAGGCAGGCTTCTGGTCAACATCAAGGTATATTGGCCTAAATGGCAGAGATTGACAAAGGTAAAGAAACAAATAGAAGAGAATTCATTTTTACATAGTGCTTGTTATGTTCAAGATAACTTTAAGTGCCTTGACTTGTAATGAGTTGAACAAGTGGCATTGAAATGAAGTTGTCTGCTTGCATGCAGCCATTTTGCCATCAGCAATAGCTCACATACTCACTCTTGAGCATAACACAACCTGTTTTTTCTGAGATAGGAAATGTTGGCAAGGACATAAGTGATATTTCTGAGTCTTCAAAAGTTGCCATGAGCATGAGGCCTAACACTTGCTAAGCAAAGTTTACTGAAGATGCAATTGCTGCTGGCAGCTATTTTGCAACAAAGCCCCAGACAAAGAATCATAGAATCACAGAAATGGAAGGGACCTTGAGAAGTCATCTAGTCCAGTCCCCTGCACTCATGGCAGGACTAATTATGTAAATAATTCCTTACAGGTGTTTGTCTAACCTGCTCTTAAAAATCTCCAATGATGGAGATTCCACAACCTCTCTAGGAAATTTATTCCAGTGCTTAACCACCCTGACAGTTGGGAAGTTTTTCCTAATATCCAACATAAACCTCCCTTGCTGCAATTTTAGCCCATTGCTTCTTGTCCTATCCTCAGAGTTTAAGAATAACCATTTTTCTTCCTCCTCTAATTTACATACTTGCAAACTATTATCATGACCTCCCCACCCCCATCTTTTCTTTTCCAGACTAAACTAATCTAATTTTTTTCAATCTTTCCTCATAGGTCATGTTTTCTAGACCTTTAATAATGTTTGTTGCTTTTCTCTGGACTCTCTCCAATTTGTCCACATCTTCCCGAAATGTGGCACCCAGAACTGGACACAATACTCCAGTTGAGGCCGAATCAGAGTGGAGTAGAGCGGAAGAATTACTTCTCATGTCTCGCTTACAACACTCCTGTTAATACATCCCAGAATGATATTCGCTATTTTTGCAATGGCGTTACACTGTTGACTCATATTTAGCTTGTGGTCCACTATGACCCCCAGATCCCTTTCCCAGTCATTTCCCATTTAGTATGTGTGCAACTGATTGTTACTTCCTAAGTGGAGTACTTGGTGTTTGTCCTTATTGAATTTCATCCTATTTACTTCAGACCATTTCTCCAGTTTGTCCAGATCATTTTGAATTTTAATCCTATCCTCCAGAGCACTTGCAACCCCTCTCACCATGGTATTGTCTGCACAATTTATAACTGTACTCTGTGTGCCATTATCTAAATCAGTTTTCCCAAACTTGGGATGCCGCTTGTGTAGGAAAAGCCCCTGGAGGGCTGGGCTGGTTTGTTTACCTGCCCTCTCCGCAGGTCTGGCCGATCGCAGCTCCCACTGGCCGCGGTTCGCTGCTCCAGGCCAATGGGAGCTGCTGGAAGCGGTGCGGGGACGAGGGCCGTACACAAGCGGTGTCCCAAGTTTGGGAAACACTGATCTAAATCATTGATGAAGATATTGAATAGAACCAGACCCAGAACTCATCCCTGCAGAACCCTACTCATTATGCTCTTCCAGCATGACTCTGAACCACTGATAACTACTCTATGGGAATGGTTTTATAGTAGCACCATCTAGGTTGCATTTCCCTAGTTTATTTATGAGAAGATATACCACGTCTAATGCTCCCCCACCACCCACAAGGCTTGTTTCCTGTCAAAGAAAGCTATCAGATTGGTTTGACACGATTTGTTCTTGACAAATCCATGCTGACTGTTACATATCACCTTATTATCTTCTTGATGTTCGCAAATTGATTGCTTAATTATTTGCTCCATTATCTTTCCGAGTACAGAAGTTAAAATGACTGGTCTGTAGTTCCCTGGGTCGTCCTTATTTCCCTTTTTATAGATAGGCACTATATTTGCCCTTTTCCAGTCTTCTGGTATCTCTCCCATGTTCCATGACTTCTCAAAGATAATCGCTAATGGCTCAGATATCTCCTCAGTCAGCAACTTGAGTATTCTATGATGCATTTCATCAGGCCCGTCTAATTTGTCCAAGTAATTTTTAACTTGTTCTTTCCCTATTTTAGCCTCTTCTGATCCTACCTCACTTTCACTGGCATTCAATACATTAGACATCCAATCATCACCAACCTTCTTGGTGAAAACCAAAACAAAGAAGTCATTAAGCACCTCTGCCATTTCCACACACACGGTCATTGAGTAACGGGCCTACCCTGTCCTCGGTCTTCTTCTTGCTTCTAATGTATTTGTAGAATGTTTTCTTGGTTCTTTTTATGTCTCTAGCTAGTTTGATCCTGTTTTGTGCCTTGGCCTTTCTAATTTTGTCCCTGCATATTTGTGTTATTTGTTTATATTCGTCCTTCGTAATTTGACCTCGTTTCCACATTTTGTAGGACTCTTTTTTTTATTTTTAGATCATTGAAGATCTTCTGGTTAAGGCAGGGTGGTCTCTTGCCATACTTCCTATCTTTCCTACACAGTGGAATAGTTTCCTCTCGTACCCTTAGTAATATCTCTTTGAAAAACTGCAAACTGTTTTTTATTGTTTTTCCTCTTAGACTTGCTTCCCATGGGATGTTACCTACCAGCTCCCTGAGTTTGCTAAAGTCTGTTTTGTTGAAATCCATTGTCTTTATTTTGCTGTTCTCCCTCCTACCATTCCTTAGTATCAGGAACTCTATCATTTCATGATCACTTTCACTCAAGCTGCCTTCCACTTTCAAATTCTCAACCAGTTCCTCCCTATTTGTCAAAATCAAATCTAGAACAGCTTCTTCTCTGGTAGCTGTCTTCACCTTCCGAAATTAAAAAAAAAAAAAAAAAGATCTTGAATACATTCTAAGAACTTATTCGGTAATCTGTGTCCTCCTGTGTTGTTTTCCCAACAGATGTCTGGGTAGTTGAAATCCCCCATACCACTACGTTCTGTGCTTTGGATGCTTTTGTTAGCTGTTTAAAAAAAGCCTCATCCACCTCTTCTACCTGTTTAGGTGGTCTGTAGTAAATCCCTACCATGACACCACCCTTGTTTTTTATCCCTTTTATCCTTATCCAGAGACTTTCAACAAGTCTGTCTCCTATTTCCATCTCATCTCCTATTTCCATCTCAATAACTGGCTGTTAGGAAACTGTGAAGCACCCTGATTAGGTGAAAGGATTTTAGAAGCCACCAAAAACCCAAGAATGTATTTCTGATTTTGTTTTTGTTAAAATCTTATGAAAATTTGGTTTCATGTGTGGATAATTGTGATTTTAGGACTTTGTCAGGGAGATATCTACATCTTCATTCATTATGCATTATTTATGCAATGCAATATGTTTACATAACACTGTACAGCAGGAGAGCAGTGATAGAAATGAATGGTTCACACCCCTGAAGGACTAACAATCTGAGGGCACCAGCAAGAAGAGTGGAAAACAATGCAATACAAATACAGAGTGGCAGATAACAGATTCTATCTGCTATGCATCTGTGAACAGACGGGTTTTAAGAGGAGAGTGAAAGCTTGACTTAATGTTACCAGTATTTTAACTGAGAAGCTGTTCCAGATACATGGAGTAGTATGGAAGAAGGTAAAGACAGCACAGAGACATTGTCCAGGGAGAATTCGACTATATATCAGCTTGGGGTCAACAGAAGCCCAGGAAGGCAAGATACTCAATAACCTTGGCACAGCTGCCTAAGCATGAGTAGTCCCCTGCTTTAAAGGACACGGTAAGCACATTTTACCAGAGCTGCATTAAGGAGGCAGAAGAAGAAAGGGGAGGATGGGAACTAATGGAGAGAGAGAGAGAGAGAGAGAGAGGGAGACTCCTCCTGCCCTTGTTCATGTGAATAATCCTATTGAAGTGATTTGCACTAGACACTTTAATTCTGGATTTCCTAACTTTTGAATGTCTGGCTTTGCAACCTTAACGTTACTTTAACAGGTGTGTGTTTAATTATACACTATGCATGATGCTACATCCACAATACTCAATTATTTTTAGCGTAATGCATCTGTTGTGGAAAGGATAATTTCCTCTGGCATGTTATGATATTTTCTTACATTTTAAACTCACCCACAATTGAAAAGTACTCTGTTTGACACATATATAGGATGGTTTACCAGTATTCTCTCCAAACAAAACCTTTGAAAGTGGCATTATCATTAAATGTACTCTACATATCACCTGGTTAGAAGACAAGTCTTCTGGTGTTATCTCAGAGTAAACTGGATGTAGTGAGATGGGCCCAACCCAGAACTCCACATTTGAACACTCTGAAAATTTTGGAAAGTTTGCCTCCAGATGTGAATTTTATATCTGCAACACATCAGTAGTTATAAGTTACGGGTCTAATTTTCCTCTAATTTACACCATATTTACATCTATGTACAGTAAGTCCATTGACTTCAGTGCAATTATTCTTGTTTTACCCCAAGTGAGTATATCCAGATTCTCTGTATGTGTACGCAGGGGCAGCTCTATGTATTTTGCCGTCCCAAGCATGGCAGTCAGGTGGCTTTCGGCAGCGTGCCTTTGGGAGGCTCTCTGGTAACATGGATTCGGTGGCATGCTTGTGGCATGTCCGCCAGTCCCACGCCTTCCGTAGGTCCTGCTCCTTTGGCGTCGAAGCCACGGGACCGGCGGATCTCCCACAGGCAAGCCACTGAAGGCAGCCTGACTGCCGCCCTCATGGCGACCGGCAGGCCACCCCTCACGGCTTGCCACCCCAGGCACGCGCTTGGTGCGCTGGTGCCTGGAGCCGCCCCTGTGTGTACGTATAATATTTCTATAATAATTGTCATTAAAATGTCTGGATTTGTCTCTGACTCACTCCTCTATATTGACTCCTCTATTTTCTTTAACTTTTTTTTTCTGTTTGTGCACCCTCTGTAAGCCCCCCTTACTGCACACCTGCGTAGTAAAATTGGCTTCTTTTGCCTGCTTAATGTCAGGAACTTTCCCTGGACTATGTTCATTACTATATAATATGTAAAAAAATAATTTACATCTACACTGCCTTATTTATAAAGATTGAGACACTTTTATAGCTAATATTTTGAAGCTTGTGATTTGCATTTGTTATGCAAAACCTTGCTTTTTCTGAATTATTTCCACTAGCTTTAATGAAGCAGCAGTTAAGGTATAAATTGTGCAGAAAAACAGAGACACAAAGCATTTTCTCTTGTGCAGAGCATAGGACCAAATCTCTTGGTATCACAGCCAGGACTAGAAACTAACTCAGCCTTTAAGGCTAGAAGGGACCATTATGATCATCTGTTCTGACCTCTTGTTCATTGAAGGCCACAGAACCTTGCCCTCCCACTCCTGTAATAGATTGATAACCTCTGGCTGAGTTACTGACGTCCTCAAATAATGATTTAAAGCAGGGTAATCTGTTGGCAGGCCACGAGACAGTGTTTATATTGACTATCCGCAGGCAGAGCCGCCCACAGCTTCCAGTGACCATGGTTCGCCGTTCCCGGCCAATGCTTCCCACAGCTCCCATTGTCTGGGAATGGTGAACCGCAGCCCCTGGGAGCTGCGGGTGGCCGTGACTGCAGACAGTCAATGTAAACACTGTCTCGCAGCCTGCCAGCAGATTACCCTGATGGGCCATGTGCCCACCACTGATTTAAAGACTTCACATTACAGAGAACCCACTACTTACTTACACTAGTTTAAACCTGCAAGTGACTAGTGTCCCATGCTGCAGAAGAAGGCAAAAAAACCCCAGGGTCTCAGCCAATGTGACCCAGGGGAAAATTCCTTCCCGACCTCATATATGCTGGTCAGTTAGACCCTGAGCATGTGGGCAAGATCCACCAGCCAGACACATGGGAAAGAGTATAGTAACTCAGATCCTTCTCCATCCAGTGTCCCATTACAGGCTATTAGGAATATTTGCTACTAGCAGACACACATCACTGACTTGCCTCAGTTCTCTCCAAATAGATATAACATTCACCACAGACAGGTATCATGAGAATTTATTAATTAGGATTTAAATCCTTTTAGATCCTTATATGGAAAGTGCTATAAAACATGTGAAGTTTTATTATTTTCACATATTAAGAGAGACACTCATATTTATGTGTGGCACAAACTGATTATGTGGGAATTTTGTACATGAACATGGAATATATCACAACACCCTGGTAAAAGCATCACAGAAATACAGGGATCGTTAAGCCTGATCAGAGCAGTCTTTGCTAGTGTGGCAAGTCTTTGCAATGTCCCTTGACTGTGTCCTGGGTTGTTCCCCTGAGAGTCTTTTCCAGCCTCAGTAATTGACCACCACAGCTCCAGGTGTTCTTAACAACCACTGCACTTTATTATATCTCTTTAGCAGGCCACAACCTGATGTGTTATTTACAGTCAGTAGCCAGCTTCCCCCACTTGCTTATGGGAAAGGATACTGTATGAGCAGCAGCCAGTCCTACATACTCCTGCCTTCCTTCCTTCAGGTTCCCTACTCTCTTCCCCAGCACTTCTTTCCTGTACCCTGGGCACACACCATTCTGCCCTCTGGAACTGCTCCCCCTCCCGATCAAAGAATCGGCATAGTGTAAGGTGCACCTATTAAAATGGGATAGTTGTGCAAGAGATTCCCACTACATCAAGAAAGATTGGCCACTCCGACAGTCACTGGAGCCTGGGAGGAAAAGTGTTCAGGTTCTTAGTCTAGATAAGTTGTAATTTCATTTTGCATAGCTGTGGTTAAGTTAGGTTTAGAGAATTGTTTGTATTGTGCTCTGTTGCTTGCTAATTTGTGTAGTCTTGGTTAAATTAGATCATAGATAAGATTTTGCTGTGTTCTGTATAATTGTGGTTAAGTCTGTCTTCCCGCTGCCCAACCCCTGAGCTCCCCAGTTACTCGTTGCAGTCTCTCTGCTGTTTAAACTTGCAGCCTGTCTGCTCTCTGTCTCCCTGAGTTTAAATCTCCCTCCACAGCGCCTCTGCCTTTGGTCTCTGCTCCACCAAGTGCTCCTCTTCCCCCATCCCCCAACTTCATTCCTCTACCACTGCCTTTCTCTCTCTCTCTCTCTTTTAATCCCTTCCCCCACATGTTCACCCCGCTCCTACTGTTGCCAAACCTCATTTGTATTGCTGAAATCTAGCATAAAACCCCATTGGTTACCCTTTTTCTCTCTGACACGCCTCACATTTTACATTTACACCACTGTAACACATTTTTACCTAGACTTGTTGGTTATTTAACACATTTTACCCATAACTGTTAGTTGGTTATATGCTGCTGTGACACACCCTTTACATAGAAATTGTTAGCTATCTGTTACATTTATACTTCAGTGTTAATTGGTTACCAACTGTATTGTACCCCACTGTATTGTACCCCACTATTGAAACCCCCTATACTATTTACTAAAAGAAACCCCTCCCCAATTGTCTACCTTAATAAACCCCATACCCCTCACTATTGAATTTTCCCTGTTTTTGCATTTTCTTAATAAAGTTTATTTTGCACCCCACCAGTGCAGTAGTTGTCCCCCAAGATCCCCTACCTGCTGGCAGGGTCAAGCAGCAGATGTATTTTCTTTGATGAAGCAAGTGATGAGACAGCAGCCAAGTGATAAATATACATCCAGTCATGGTCCTTTTGGAAATGCTCTAGTTATCAAGCACACGTCTGATGCTGCAGGCCTCACTCATATGTGTAATACTTATTCATGTAAGTACATAGAAGTCTGGGAGGACTGGACCCTTTAAGTTTTATGGTATTGTGAAGATTTCACACATCCCCTCCTATAAGTCCTCTTCAGAACAGTTTAAAATATCAGTGTCAAGTAGTGTAAGCCTAACATGTATGTTCTGTTTTAAAAAATAGTAAGTAAAGTATTTTAAAAAGCTAGTATGAAAATAATTGTTTTATTAATGTTTTAAATAAAATACAATCATTTTGTAAATTTATAGCAATTTTAATCATTGATCTGAAAGTGCATTGAAAATAATAAATAATTATCAAAATACTCTGGTAGGAAGTTATGACATACCGTATATAGGAGTTACTTTACCTGCCATTGAAAAACAGCCATTTCCTGGGTGGAATGGAGCAGGTGCTTACCAATGCACAACACTAATTGAGTAGAATGAATGGTAAGAATTCTGTATCCACATGAAATGGTAACAGAAATTTAGCAAAGGCAAATATAATCACCTATGCTAACTTTAGGCTTGAAGTAGATTAAGCTAATTCACAATAAGGCACTCATATTCTGGAGTCAGTATCCATACAGAGACTATTAACTCTCAGGAACCGTTCTTCTGCTTTAAATTCACACCCTACATCAATTTGAATTATCTTCTTAGTGTAGACAAGCCACAAGATGGGGGAAACTTGAATAATTTAATGTAGCAACCACTATGCTAAAGGTAAGATTTATGCTACTCCTGTTTGATACAAGCCTAACCTTTGCCTTGAGTTATTAAAAGGATATGTCTGAGTGCTCTATAAGCTGTAAATGTCAGCTACTTAGTGAGCTGAAAGTGTCTTTCAGCAGTCAGGTTGGAACAGTAGCAAACAAGGGCACCTGTGAGTAAATTGCGCATTTCATTGATGTGCCAGTGGTTTTCTGTTTAAATAATGTATGACTTTGCAGCCTTTCAACTCCAAACTAGCACTAAGGGAGACTTCTGATAGAAAGACTGTGTGTGCAATAATGATCTTAGCAATGTGTATCACTAGTTTTATTTTGAATGACATATTTTACCCCTGTGAAAATGGCTTATAAGATATAGTCTCAGCTCAAGCGATGTGGTTTTTTTTCCCTCCAGCCAGTAGGTATTTCATTTCACTGTAAGCTCTGCTGTATATTAAAACTAACTTATTACATCAGATCCAAATATTTCCAGCTGGTTTAATCAGTTGTGGGAATTTTTGCTAACATTTTTCTATTTTAAAATCAGTTTTTCTTGGTTACATCCATCTTCCCTTCCTTCCATTTTTTTTCTGCCTATGACTTTTAGTATTTGTGAAAGTTTAAGACGGATATAAATGGATAAAGTCAGCTGAAATGCTAGCAAGAAATGGAGAAGCTGCTCCACCAGTCATCACTACTCTTTTGTCAATGTTTGACAGGGAAAGTGGGAAGTTGATTACACAGATATGAATATTTTGTGGCATGAAAGGACTTAAAATAATTCAGATATTCAGGGCCTGATTCTCCACTGCCATTGACCTTGTATAAACAATTGAACCTGGTTACAAAATGGCTGTCAAATGCTGCTAAACCAGAATAGAAGCATTTTACAGGCAGTTTACAATGATTTCAATGATGACACATTGATGTAAGGCAGTGGAAACCAGGCTAACAGCCTTCTTGGCTGGGAAGATTCACCATGTTGCATCCCATAGATCTTGATCATGATTCTGTGACACAACATGCTATGCTTTGGCCTTCACTTTTTTTTTCCTCTCAAGTAAATGGTCCAGAAAAAACTGGCTGAAGTCAGGCGAGCTCTACTGAGTTACACTTAATGAGGATTAGGTCCAGTAAGTCTGACTCTGCTCTTGAAAGTATTTAAGATGGATAGAAGAGAATGTAATAAAATATCACAGATATTTTTGAATGTACAGAAGTAGTTTAGGCATAATGATAAATAGAAATACCAGAAATGTCAGGTTTGATTTTTAAATTTACAAACTCAAGGTTACGGGTAGCTCATGTGAGGTTCAGGTGAAAATCCAAGCTTTTCCTGTTCACTCATTGTTAGTTGCAACACATTGAATATGACTGGAAGGTTTACCTCTGTTCTAACTCTGGAATCTTCTCAAAAAAGTTAGTCTGTGATAAATAGGGAGTGGCAAATGGAGCAGCAAGAATTGAGCAGATACCAACAAACTCATTTCACTTAGATTCTTAAACCAGAATCCACCATTGATTCTAACAATCCCTGATTAATATTCATGTTTTGTTATTCATGCTGCTGACATCTACAGATATAGTTATATTACTAAACCTATAGATAAGGCAGGGATTATATATTAGTATGCTGTCATTGACCCAGTTCTCACTGAGGAAACTCCCATTGAGATCAATAGGGGTTTAACTTGGTAAAAACTGAGCTTGGTATCTGGTTCATTATAAAGAACATGTTCCATACCACAATAGGCTTTCTGTATTCAGGGTCTACATCTCACTCTTAACTAAAAGTTTTTGAATGGCACATGGCAGATCTTCATATTCTGTACAGGTCACTAGAACGAGGCAAAATGTTGGGGTCAAAACTTATTTTTCAATGATAAATGAAGATTATCATTTATCAAAAGGTTTCATGAATTCATGTTGGTTTTACCAAATTGTGTGAGAAAAAAATTAAAAAGTTGAAGCATTTATTTTTAATAATTGAAAAAGCCATTTCCATTATTTTTATTGAAAATTACTTTTCATTTAGAAATTTCCTTCAATTTTATTTTAAAAAATTAAGATGTTTAACACATACTGGAAATTGAAATAAAATGTTTTGGTTTTGGTCAGACTCAATGCTTTGTTCAACCCAAACACATTTTTTTCCAACTTTTCAATTTGCCAAAAATTTTGAAAAAAAATCATTTTGAGGTTGACCTGAAATGAAAATGTTATTTTTTGGAATTGGCACCAAATTGAAAAAAATCTATTATTTGAAGTTCTACAAGTCACCTTTTACTACCAGTTTCACTGCAGCCTAGTAATATAGTAATGTTCTGTGCTAGCTCCCAACACATTATGTCTCTTCAGGTACTATATACCCAGAAAGTTAGATGCCCTCCAATCCCACATTTTCACCTAGATCTTCATGGTTAGAGGTCATGCATGCAATACTCCCTTCCAGAAGATGGAATTTCCAAAACTAGTATGCTTTAAATGACTGACTGATATGAGTGCTAGATAATACAACTTCAATCTATTTCTGGACCTCTTCACAGAATGCTAATGAGTGGACTGGCTACTTTCAAAATTATATCATACACTGTGTTTTCTTTCTTGATCACTACTTGGATCTCCTGTATCTGAGATGTGTTTTCATCAATTTGGCAGGGGAATTCCATCTTTGGTTCATCTTGGTTTTGTGTTTCAAGTACGGATAGAGTACCATACACTGAAAACACATTTTAACTTGATGGCCCCAGGGGCGGCTCTAGGAATTTGGCCGCCCCAAGCATGCAGGGGGTGTGCTGCCGGTCGCCGGTCCTGCGGCTCTGGGGGACCTCTTGCAGATGTGCCTGCGGAGGGTGCGCTGGTCCCGCGGCTCCGGTGCAGCATCCGCAGGCACACCTGCAGGAGGTCCACCCGAGCCGCGGGACCAGCGAACCCTCCACAGTCATGCCTGCGGGAGGTCCACCCAAGCCGCGGGACCAGCGAACCCTCCGCAGTCATGCCTGCGGGAGGTCCGCCGGAGCCGCCTGCCACCCTCCCGGCAAAATGCCGCCCCAAGCACGCGCTTGGCACGCTGGGGTCTGGAGCCGGCCCTGGATGGCCCATGTATTACAAAGGATACATGTTTTTTTCTGTTTGGGGCCAGGGGACGAAGGGCCTTATGTTTATGAGAACAGTCATTTCCTCAGCTGATGGAAGTTTCAGAAGTGGTGGACTCCAAAGAGCCAGTTTGGCCCAAACCATTCCTCCTTATTCAGAATAATGGTGGGTGACTACACCACATGGCTTTGAAGTCAGAAGGAGGTATAAAGTGGACACCAGGGACATTCCATATGGAATCTTTTTAGGCAGGAAAAGACATGATGAAATTGGGCTTGAATTCTAATTAATAATAATTGTGCAGTGGGCTGAACACCTGCAAAGGGGAGTAAAAGAGTAAAACTCCCCTACAAGGGACCATCTAAATCTTGAGTCTGGGCAGACAGGGACAAAGGACTGCAAATCTGCTTCCTTCTCCTCACCTTAATTATGTGGGAGTGCACAGAGAATGAACAAAGCTAGGTTCTATCTCCTCAATATGCCTGCTGCCGCTAAACTAAGGTGGCATGCTGGGGTAGTAATTTACTGTTGGCACAGGCAGCTCATGCCAACAGTAAATCACCACTCCTGGGAGCAAGTGGGAAACAGAGAGGAACTAGGTTCTAGGGACACCATCTAGCCTAATGGTAGATGCACATTTCTAATCAGGAGCAGACAGCGCTGCTACTACCTCAGCACACATATCATACAAACATAAATACGCTTTAAACAATGTACAGAAAATAAACTTTGATTCAGTTCACTTAGACAGAAAGCTGCTTTAAGACCCTCTATTTTGCTCTCTATTGAACAAGTCTCAAACATGAATAGTGTATTATCTAATTCTTAGGCCATATACTTTTATAATATAACCCAGACATTTTTTTCCTAACTCAGTCAGACTGAACTGTAGTACTTGAGCACATTCCTCTGGATAGTTTCTCAAAAGTCACTACATGTCTAGTCTGTAGTCAGTGAGATCCTGAAAGCTTACAATAACCTCAAAAACACGTGTTTCCCTTTGGATCTTCATGATTAATTAATAGTATCTGTAGCTCTAAGACACATGACAAATCTGTCGCAGCTCAGAGTGGACAATTTCATGCTCATTTAAACAAAAACAGCCCCCCACACACACATTTGTAGAATATTAAACTTCACATATAGTTAAATTAACATACTCTTTTTGAACATGGCAGACCCATCCCCTTTACTCAGAATTATGAAATACCAGGAAGTGTGTTTGGTTGTTTACAACTGGACCAATTCTACTTACATAAGGTCTGAGGCGATCCTACTGAAGTCGTTGGGAGTTTTACCATTGATTTCAATGAGAATGGAATTTGTCCCTTAGGGCCAGATTTTTAAAGGCATTTAGGTGCCTAAAGATGCAGGTAGGAGCTTAGTACCTAACTGCTAGCAACCTAGGCATGTCTGAAAATCACACTTAGTGCCTATCTGCATCCTTAAGCACCTAAATACTTCTGAAAGTCCTGCCCTCGGTACATCTGACATCATTTTCAGAATTTCTGAGCAGCCACAACATCACTCAAAGTCAATGGAACTGCAAGTTCTCAACATCCCTTATAATCAGGAAGTCCTTATTCAGGCAAAACTTCTGTTGACTCCACTGCCTGAGTATTGAATGACACAGGATTGAGTAATGGCTTTAGGATCTGGTCCCTTATTTGTATGCCATCCAGTAACACTCAGTGTCGCGAATTAATGATTCCCAATGTACTAATATATACATACACTTGAGATTTTTTTTAAAAATTGGTATTGTGAACTCCCCATCAGATGGTGACATCTCTTAGCTAACTTCTTATGATAGCTGGATTTACATATGTAACACAAAGACAAAAAGGTCTGTACCCATTACCATCCTCATGTGTACCCATTACCATCATGCAGTGGCTACCTCCAAAAGTTATCAATCTGAAGGACATCTCAGAAAAGTAGTTTAGATGCTGCACACTCCTTAAACAGTTGCAAATTCAGTAAGCAGTTAATCTGAAAATACCCTAAAAGAAGTTAAAGTATAACAATTGGGATGGCCCATGTTTTCAAGTCAATGTTTAAATACGTTGCTAAGTAAGGCAAGATTTAAAAAAATATGTTTTATATTCTTTTATTTAATGGATTGCTAGTCATGGGATCCTTATGTCTGCATATTGTAAAGTTAATCTGCCCTGTATTGAGGAGGTAGCAGGAAAAAGACTTACAATCTCCATATGTGTTTGTATGTACTGTCACTCGCTAAAGCTCTCTGACACACGTTTACATTTCAGGAGAAAAAACGCTTTCTGAATTTTCCTCATTATTTTAAATTAGACCCTCTCTGTCTCACTGCATCCAATAAGAATTTACTGCAGAACACAAAAGCCAGGCAACCACTAAATTGTTTGCTGTTTTATAGACAGACTATCTAAAAACATCTTTCTGGTAGATAGAGAAAGTGCACTAACACACCTCTATTTGGAACACAACTTAAAATGAGTCAATTGCAATATCCTCTCAAAGAAAGCATATTGCCGCTATAAAATAATTGTCAGTCTCTGCTCTTTAATGCTGGCCTTGTTAAGCCAAGAGAAGGTTTTTCACTTTCCTTCCAAACAAAGTGGAGCAAAATATGTTTCAAGCTGTTTTATTTTTCTGGGCATCATAACTGTTCAAAATCAAAGTGTATTACTGTGTTAACTTCTGTGGGATTTTCATTGTTGGTTATTGCTGTGACTGCCCACAAGGGACCAGGCTGGGAAACCAACAAGTAGAGAGACTAGAGTCAGGAATTTAACTTGGACTCTCCTAATCCATACAGGCTGAATTTTTAACAAGTGAGTTAAAATGGAAGCCTGCCATTGGTTGAAGAAAGCTAGAGGTGTGATGACATAGCCTTAGCTAGAATTCACTTGTAGTAAATCTTACCTTGCAGGGGTCTGCTCCTGAAGTTAATAGGTATTTTATCAGTGCAAAAACTTGAAGGTCAGACTCCCCCACGATAAATTTTACTATATGTATCTGGTTTTCAGGCTTTCCATAACTAATGTTTCACAGTATCAATATTGGAATAATTGGTCAGGCTATTCTAACAATATGATTTAAAAATACATGTCACAAGACAGCTAGTATAAGGTATCTTTATATTCATTCTTTTATTTTAATGAAGTACATTGAGGGTGGAATTGTGCCTTGCTCCACAATGGGACAGAGAAGGCACAAAACTTCTCCAGACTAAATCTCAATCGGGAATGATGCCTTTGAGGCTTTTCACTGGGACAATACATATCTGTTTACACATGGATATATCAGGTAACCAAGGGTAAATGTACCCTTGTCCAGAGGGCCAGGACAAGCCCTATGCACTAGTTATGTTCCATTTAAACTCCCAAAATGGGCTGGACCTCTGCACAGTGGTGCAACACTTTCACTTGTGCCACTGACAGCTATTGATTTTGCAAGTTTACTGAAATGTTTAAAAAGGCCTGTGCTGCTAATAAGGAGCAGTTTATAGAGAATGTTAACACATCAATGTTTCATCAGGTTTTTAATTTTAATGTGCACCTCTAGGGGTGGACATAGGATTAAAGGAGAACATGGCAGTAATTATGTCTCACCCTTATATTTCCCTTACCGTTATAGAAGGTATGGATTTAGTAGGAGGGCTGTGTCTGAGTCCTTTGGCTGTATGCTGCTCTATCTTGTTAATTTAAATGAACCAATTATTGCAAAGAGCATAGTTGGTGATTGCAGGTATGGTGCTATACAGATTGCATACCTAGATTCTTCATCTCGTCACAGTAGTTTTTACTGACTTACTAATAGCTATGTTCTGCAAATGCAGCCCTGGCAAAGAGAACTGAGGCATCTTCAGATGAACTCAATCATTTGTGTCCATTGTGTGGCACCACCTGTAATAATAAATTTACAGCATTGTTTAGGACTATATTAATAAGTGTTCAGATCTAGACCTCCAACAAGCCGAGCACCTCTAGCTATTTAGCCATTCATGCCGTGCTTATCATCATGATGTTAGAGCATCATTCTTCAGTGGGCACTGAGTGTGCGTAGCACCTTCCAGAATTAGGCCCTTATATAGTCCTGTTAATTTAGAAGTTACAGACCTAGTCTCAGATACTTTCTCTGCCTCGAAGATATTGTGAAAGGGCAGAGAAGTAAGAAAGTACAAATGAGGTACCAAAGCAATAGAAGAGAAACTTAAGAAGATTTTTTTTCTTATGAAAGGAGGTAATTCAAGTGTTATGGGGGGAAGGGTGGGGGGAAATGGGCAACTGAAATTGAAAGAAACCAACAGAAGGCAAGCTATCCTTTATCTGTAAGGTGTCAAGGATCTTGTCCTCTTACTTGTCTATAAAGCCCATAGTGCACTTTATTTCTGGTTCTATATAAATTGTAAATAATAAGTTTCATAAATGTACCATGTCCAGAAGCATGTGCCTCCCTCAAAACTATGGGAGAAATGCAACACATTGTGACTATTTTGGTCAGGAGCTAGTTGATTTGTATTTGTGCGCGTGTCTGTGTAGTTCAAATATGCACAACAACCTCAAAATTCACAAAGACAGTGGACTCAGCCACCACAAGAAACAAACAAACAAAAACTATAAATTAAACATGACCAAGTGCCAACCTGTCTCTCAAAAGCACCTCACTGCACATAACAGTTTCCCTAAAGCATCTTCACATTTGTGACTTAGACACAAGCAACTCATATTTTTCAAAACCTCTGATTTAACCTAATATTAAAGCATTGCAGCAAATTCTTCCCATCTCTATCACTTCAGGAATTGACTGAATAGGCCAGGCCTCTTTTGCATTTAAATTATTAGGAAACACTATGTTACTGTTAAGTATAATGTCCCTTTCCCCTTTCCAGTTTTCCACTCTGTTGTGACTCAGATCCGAGATTAGCTTTTTTTTAGTTATATCTATCTATATTATACAGAGTTAAAACTCTGAGAGAAGAATGACAAAGTCTTTAAAGATAAATGTTTAACTCTCTCTCTCTCTCTCATGGCATAACATAACATACATAACAGTTTACTTATAACTCTTGAGACAATTATGATGAATGTCCTAACAACTCTTATTTACAGTCCACACTTCCAGGGGTCCCCCAAGTTTTAGTACTTATTACCACAAGTTCAAATGCAAAATAAAATGCATATATGTAACAATATAATGCAAAAATATAATGATACATGCTTCTCTGCAAGGGTTTACCTCAGTCTCTGTGGACTGGTGTCCAAACGTTCTGTAGGGCATGCCAAATCCTTGAAATTAGGAAACAGTTGATAGTCCCACTGTCTCCTTCAAAACTCCTTTTGAGTTTTTGCAAGGGCAATCTGCAATTTGTACAGCCTGTTGTAAATTCTCATTTTCTTCTCTAGTGGAGTGAGGGAGCATAATCCTACAAAATAGGAAAAATCCATGAAACATAACCCTTATACCAAACCCTTCTTCTCTTTTTAGTGAGTCCTCCAGTCTGACTCCCACATCTATTTATAAACTCCTCCCTCTCCCCTAGAGTTCCCATTGGTTCCACTCTTAGAGAATGACTGGTTGTGTTCTATCAAGCTTCTTTCCCATAATGGAGGTCACCAGAGTAGCTTCAGGGAGCTAATGAGCATGCCTACTGTCCGTCACCACAATTTCTGGATGATTCTAGTCTATCTAGCAGAATCACCCTAACCATCTCCACAGGCACACAAAGCCCCCAAACACTAAAACATGAGACTATGTAGCCATCTGTCTGTTTTCACCTTTATCTTATATTACTGTAAGCCCTGTGTCCTGAAGCCTTAGAAAATAAAGAGCTCTCTGTTGTCACTTCTTGGTGAAATGAGAGAAGAGCAGCCCAGAGCTGCTTAAGGACTACAAACTAGCAGGAGCTCCTTTGGAGAAGGAGCTTTCTGCTGGCATATGTTGGAGAGCAAAGGGAATTGACTGAATGGGCCAGACCTCTTTTGCATCTAGTTATGGAACAGTTTGGGATATTTTGGTTAAATTTTGAGTTCAGGGGCAATAAAATGCTACTGACCTTATTGGGAAATGCAAGTAAAAGGCATCAAATATGCCTGGGGTCACCCTTACCATGACTTCTGTCAGGCACAGTTGGGCAAGGGAGCTTGGACACAGCTGAGAAGAGGGAAATAATGTGGTAAAAAGGCTCTTATCTCTCCTATCTTTGGGTGGTAAACACTCTGTCAAGTGCCCTAGATATCACTGATTTCTCTCTAAAAGCCAAGCTGAGCTGAGACTGCTTCAGACTAATGGACAGAGGACTGTTGACTTTGAGGCAACAGACAGCACAGAGCAGTGCACTTTTGAGGTAGCAGATGAAACAGAGTGGAGTACCAGCAGCTTCAAGGTGACAGACAGTACAGAGTGGTGGTGGCTGGAGCAGAGTTGAGGCAGCTTGGGCTGAAGCAGCAGAGAGAGCAGGAGCCTATCTAAGGGACTCAGCTGCAGGCCTCCCTACCAAGCAATTAAAGCTGAACCACCCCAGCTGAAGCAGGTGGTAGAGCATCTCAGGGAGCCTGGCCTGCCAGCATCCTTAGACGTCTCCAGTCCAGGACAGCTAGTAGTGAGTGGGGAGTTGGAGGGGAGAGAGGTGGCTGGACTGCAACAGCTGCTCATCGTTGCCAGGAGAACTGGGGTTAAGGCACCCTGAGCACATATAAGTCTTACCTCATAGAATTTGTTAATTCATTAATTGTTGGTTTCCCCAATTTAATTCTGTTCCCTCCACCTCTTTTTATCACCCTCTAAGACAGAGGTGGGCAAACTTTGGCATGTGGGCCACATGTGGCCTGCAGAACCCTCCTGCCTGGCCCGGGAGGCTAGTCCCCGGCCTCTCCTCTGCTGTTCCCCCTCCCCCGCATCCTCAGCTCGCTCCGCCGCCGGCACAATGCTCTGGGCGGCGGGGCCTTGAGCTTCTGGGGAAGCACAGCTGTAGAGCCTGGCCTGACCTGGAGCTCTGTGCTGCGTGGTGGCGATGGCATGGCCGGCTCCAACCGGGCGGCATGGCTGTAGTGCCGCCACCCACCAGTGATCCAGGCAGCGCAGTAGGGGGGCAGGGAGTGTGTGTGTGGGGGGGGGGGTTGGATAGAGGGCAGGAGAGTTTGAGGGGATGGTCAGGGGGCTGGGGTGTAGATAGGGGTTGGGGTGGACAAAGGGTGGGGAACAGGGGGGTTGAATGGAGGCAGGTGTCCTAGGGGGGCAGTCAGGAATGAGGGGGGGGTTGGATGGGGCAGCGGGGGTAAGACAGGGGACAGGGAGAAGGGATGGTTGGATGGGGGTGGGTTCCTGGGGGTAGTCAGGAATGAGGGGGTGGATGGTGTGGTGGGTGGCGGTCAGGAGCAGGGGTTCTGGGCACAGTCAGGGGACAGAAAGAAGGGGTGGTTGGATGGTGCAGGGGTCTGGGGGGGCAGCCAGGAATGAGGGGCTTGGATGGGCTGGCAGGGGCAGTCAGGGGCAGGGGTTCCCGGGCCACTCAGGGGACAGGAAGAAGGGGTGGTTGGATGGTGCAGGAGTCCCGGGCAGGGCAGTCAGGAATGAGAGGAGGGGTTGGATGAGGTGGTGGGGGCAGTCAGTGGACAGGGAGAAGGGATGGTTACATGGGGCAGGGGTCCCCGGGGGGCCGTCAGGAATGAAAGGAGGAGTTGGATGGGGAAGCGGTTTTGGGGATGGTCAGGGGACAGGGGGGCTTGGATGGGGCAAGAGTCCCATGGGGGGTCGGATAAGGGGTGGGGGCTGGGGCATGATCCCCTCCCCTAAGCGGCCCTCCATACAATTTCCGAAACCCGATGCAACCCTCAGGTCAAAAAGTTTGCCTGCCCCTGCTCTGAGAGGACTCAGTGCTTGCTCATGGGGAAGTATTGCCCAGCAAGGGTACCCAGGGTAGTGTATATGGTTTCCCAGGTTTCTGGGTATGGTCTTGAGCTCGTGATAGTTAAGACTTTAAGGAAACACCTAGAAAATTAAACCTGAACCTATTTTGCTGCCATTAGCACCTGGCAGAAAGGTTACACTACTAAACACGGCAATGAAAGCAAGTGGATTATATATGCAAAGTCCAAATGGGAGGACCTGCAATTGTCCATCTCCACAGAGTACAAGCAGAGGAAGTGTGTACAGATATGTGCAAGTTCTGGTGGGTGGCAGTTTTTTATTCAGGTTTATCACTGACACAGAGAAAATTATTTCAGAGTATATTGGCAAGAGAATATAAGATTCTATTATTTTTATACTCCTTGAATTTACAATAAAAATGTCAATGGCTCACCCGCATAAAGCTTGGAGAAAAGATGATTTAGAACATAGAACAGATTTAATAAACTATCATATTTCACTGCAGCTGAGTCTACAACACGTGGTGCAGTATGGGATTTTTTTTTGAGGGGCTGTCATGGGACAGCACATGGCATGGGTATAGTGCTTGTCACAGGGGGTGTTATTAGAAATTCCAGTCTGAATTACTGACTCATACTAACATAACTATGATGCTTATGATGTGTTTTTTTGTGCTGACAATAACACAGGGAGCCTTGATACAGTCAAGCCTGTTTAAAGGAATCAACTCAATGGTTCAACCCTGTCTGTAAAGTAGCATTAATCATCTTAGTTAATATGACTCCTTAAGGACATTTCTAACACAAAATAATTTTTTTTAGTGACTACAAATCGGGAATAGCTGTGGATCCATTCCACAGCTGCAACTTTGCAGCTTGAAGGCTGCAGTAGCCATGGCAACTGTTGCAAAATTCTGTCCATTTTGGGGCTGAAGCCTTGAAGTCTGTGCCCAATGTGGACTGGAAGGGAGCCCTGATGAGAGGAGGTGTGAGAGTTTAGCTAATGGATGAATAACCTTCCCTCCCCACTGCCATGTGGACCACAGAGAGGAACCAGCCAGTTCCAGAGAGTCCAGCTGGTAGGAGCAGAGGCAGCCAAAGGAGGGACCTTTGATCCTTTGGCCATTAAGTAGGGTGAGCAGATGTCCCGGTTTTATAGGAACAGTCCCGATATTCAGGGCTTTGTTTTATATAGGTACCTCTTACCCCCAACCTGTGCCTTGATTTTTCACACATCTGATCACACTACCATTAGAGAATTTTCTAGGGGCCTGACTGGACTTCCTTGGCCCTGTGCTGATTGATTGCTTGCTCCAACCCTCCCTACCCCCAGTCTCTTCATCTCAACTTCACTGTATGTGTGCCTCTCTTATCCTGCCCTGTCTCCCTCACCACCTTTCCTTTCCTTTATATTTAGATTATCTCCCTAACTACCTCCCCACCCAGTCACCCTACCCTCCGCCCCCCAAATTCTGGAACTACCATGCCAGTGGCTGCAATTCCATTGTTAACTGTGTAATAGCCCTTTTCGCACCTGTGTCTGGCTGGTCTATTTAGATTTCACATTCTTTGGGTTGGGGCCACCTACTGCTCTGTGTTTGTACAGTGCCTAGCACAATGGGGCCTCACACATGTTGGTCCATAGGCACTACCATAATAAAGATGTCGCATTATCTGTATTTATTTCCAGTCATTATCTCCTATAGCCTGTCCTAACTCCAACACCCTCACCTTTAACACATTTGAATCACAGCTCCCTAGATCCTGAGGTTTTGACATCCTCTTCAATGGCAGTGCTTAGTTTGTGCCAGGGCTGAGACCCAGCACCTCTAGGCTTGGTATTTCATAGCCTGGGCTTGCTGCATCAGTTGTGAAAGTAAAACAAAAAAAATTACTTGAGCTCTGACACGTCTTTCATTACAAATTAAGCACTGTTCAATGGCCTATTGGCCATGAACAAGTAGACTCGGAGCAAAGCTCAAAGGAATTAAAGAGTTATTAAAGTTAACAAATGATATATTCCTTTGTCAGCAGTTCATTTAACCGGTGCAGATAACAGAAGAGAAGAAACAGTATGGAATTTTGAATAATGAATCAGTTAAGTAGTTGATGTATTTGTCAGATATGCTTATAAGTGGCCAGAACTCCACTCAAAGGGAAAACTTGGCATTGACATTATTAACGGTGGTTTGTGAATACCTCTGCACTAATTGCATCACTATTCCAAAGATGTCATTAACTTTGAGCCTATTGCAATGATGCATGGCCACATACACACATTGGGTGGCCACAGGCATACAGCATGGGGAAAATAAATCAGTACTTACACTTGAGACTGTGGTTCAAGAGAAAAGACATCAGCATGGGAAAAAGAAGCACTGGGTTCTTTTCTTGGTTCAGGTTCTGTCACTGACTCATTGTGAGTCCTTGGGCAAGTCATTTCACTTCTGTGCCTCAACTTCCTTGGGTGCATGGGAATATGAATACTTCCTTTGTAAAGTTCTTTGCTGTTGTACAAAGCTTTTCATCTGTAGATCTCAGAGTATGATTACTATTTATCGTCTAAGCTAAAGGAGAATTTCCATTAGCTAGTAGTAGCATTACAGCTTATGGGTCAGATTCTCAGCTGGTGTAAATCTATATGGACTTCAACACTACTTCATTCTTCTTTAATGGTCAAATGACATAGGATGAAACCACAAGCTAGTACACTGATGAGTGGATCTGGTTACATCCCGTACAAGGAAGTCATTCACATAAACAGAAGCCAACATGTTACACTATGGTTTGAGTTTTAACCAATGATGGCCAGATTGCAAAATGTGTGATGATTGAGTGTTGCCAATTCTTGCTTTTTTGCGGTTCTGATGATATTTGGTGCTTTTCTTTAAGCCCCAGGTTCTGGAGTCATGTTATTATGTGAGAGCCTTAGTACTAATTAAAAAAATAGTATTGCCAGTCCCAAGTATTCAAAATATTCCAGGCCCCATAAAATCTTGAAAGTAGCTTAATAATGAGATTTAAAAATAATTTAAAAAATTAAAATTATGAAAGTAAAAGGCAATACAATATTTGGTTCTTTTAATTTGCATATGGTTTTTGAACATTTAAGATTCCCATTTTCAAAACTCTGAATCCATGAGGGATATGAACTTTTTCCCCCGGTGAAAGTTGAGATTTCACACAATTATGTTACTCCAAAAGCAGGCATTTTTAGGAAAAGCACCAAATATTGCTATATTAATGATAAAATTGTGAACACTAGCACCATTGAAGTTCCTAGCCCTCATGGTTACTTAAAAATGTGAACCACAATGGTTCAAAACACAGAAGGCAAATTTAAAATCTCAATGTTTATTATTAATAAAATCTCACAATTTTTAAGCTAATCTCTTTTTTTTAAGGGCCTGACTCATGGTTTTTGATCACATGGATTTGACAAAACTGGGCTCAGTTTGCATAAACACCCAAAAGTTTCGTTGTTTATCAAAACTATCCACATTTATTGGACCTAAGTCATCCCTGGGGTAAATCCATAGATTTTACTGTAGTTATATACAGATTTAATTTGGTCCATTAAATATTTAAATTTGGCCTGAAGTGGAAATCTGAAGAAATTAGATTCCCTTATGAGTTGTATGCTATTTCATCTTTTTTTTTCCCCCAGAAATATCATGAGAAGTATCTCTCCCAACAAGCCTGACTTCAGTACCGGGCAAACTGGTTGAAACTATAGTAACGAACAAAATTGTCAGACATGTAGATGAACACAATTTGTTGGGGAAGAGTCAACATTTTTTTTTTCCAAAGCTGGGTGCCTGGGCAACAAAATGGCAGCCGAAATTCAATGTTGATAAATACAAAGCAATGAACATTGGAAAACATAATCCCAACTATACATATAAAATGATGAGGTCTAAATTAGCTGTTACCACACAAGAAAGAACTCTTAGAGTCATTGTGGATAGTTCTCTGAAAACATCCACTCAATATGCAGTGGCAGTCAAAAACACAAACAGAATATTGGGAATCATTAAGAAAGCAATAGATAATAAGACAGAAAATATCATATTCCCTCTATATAAATCAATGGTATGCCGACATCTTGAATACTATGTGCAGTTGTGGTCGCCCCATCTGAAAAATGAAATATTGGAAATGGAAAAGGTTCAGAAAAGGGCAACAAATATAATTAGGGGTATGGAATGGCTGCCATATGAGGAGAGATTAATAAGACCGGGACTTTTCAACTTGGAAAAGAGACGACTAAGGGGGGATATGACTGAGGTCTATAAATCATGACTGGTTTGGAGAAAGTAAATAAGGAAGTGTTAGTTACTTCTTCATCACTAAATGAAATTAGTAAGCAGTAGGTTTAAAATAAACAAAAGGAAGTATTTTTTCACACAATGCATAGTGAACCTGTGAACTCCTTGCCAAAGGATGTTGTGAAGGCCAAGACTATAACAGAGTCCAAAAAAGAACTAGATAATTTCATGGAGGATAGGTCCATCAATGGCTAGCCAGGATGGGAAGGGATGGTGTCCCTGGCCTCTGTTTGCCAGAAGCTGGGAATGGGTGACAGGAGATGTATCACTTGATGATTACCTGTTCTGTTCATTCCCTCTGGGGCACTTGTCATTGGCCACTGTCAGAAGACAGGATACTGGGGTAGATGGACCTTTGGTCTGACCCAGTATGGCCGTTCTTATGTAACAAGTTAAGGCACTTCAGAATTCAGCCAGAGCTTAGAAGCAGAGGTGTGTGATAATCAAAAACAGTAACTAACTAACTAACTAACTAACTAAATAAAAAATTACAGAATAAACCAGGGTAAAATAACCTATTTTGAGCATGACACAGGTTTACTCAAAATGAATGAGGGCTAAGGTAGGATAAGCTTTGGATTATTTATTACTTCCAAATCAGTTCATCCATCCCCAGTTTTATATGTATTTAAAAATAAGAATCATAACACTTTGGAACATACAGCTATGTCCTTTCTTCCCTCTTCTTCACATACAGTACAAAATCCCGGGGTCCATTAACCTAATTCATCACTCAAATAAAGCACAAGAAGAAATGGAAAAAAGAAATGCTTATGAGTAGCATTAATCTTCAAATCCCCATTTGTAAATAGCATCCCACACAACCAAATACTGTACCCCAAGGCAAATTTGGATTATTACATGCATATTGAAATAGTCATTTGTTTTTGTTTTGTTTTTCCCAAAGTAGGGATGCTTTTAGTTTGAATTCAAGTGAGATGTAGTTATTTTCAATACTGCAATCTATCAAATCACCTATGATGCTTATTGCAATATCAATAATAATAATGGTTATCCTCCTAGAAATTAAACATTTCAATGAAATGAGGATTCTAAGACTGTCATCAAGTAAATGCCCTCTGTGGATGATTTTGTATAAAAAAATCAATAAAATAACCTAAAGAAGGATAAAATAATTAATGACTTGGCTGTCTTTGTATATATATATATTTCTTTACATTGGCAACCCTTTTATAATGGGAATCAAATTTCAGTTTTCTAAAAGTTAGAGTTTAATTTCTAAAATATGACCATCAAATACTAAGGAATAAAAATGTGATATGTATATTTACAACTACAGATCTTTCAATATTTACAGGAAAATGCTGGAAAAGAACAAATGGATATAAACTGTCCAGGAGTAAATTTAGGCTGAAAATTAGAAGAAGGTTTATAACCATCAGAAGTATGAGGTTCTTGAACAGCCTTCCAATAAGAATAGTGGGGGGCAAGAAACCTTACGGGTTTTAAAATAGATCTTGATACATTTATGGATGGGATCGTATGATGGGGTTGTCTGAGAGAGCAGGGAACTGGACTTGATGACCTAGGAGGTCATTGCCCCTCTTTGCAAATATCACACATTGATGACAGCTAGAAACAACACAATGAAGTAGCACAAGGAGAGAGGGGAAAACAAGAGGAAGGTCCCTATTTCCCTGCATGAACTTCTATTCAAAACATTATTTTTAAAGTATATACTGTATTCCTGGGTAATCCCCCTAAGATTCAGATATCTGTGTCGACACTGAACAACTAAAGAACAAGATTGCGTCCTAGACGAATGCAACCTGGACAGTGCAATAAATAATGGTCTGTATTTGAATGAACAGGTGTGCAAATAACAGATTATGAATTGTCTCTAAATTGCCATCACAAGAAGAAAGGCATGTGGTCTCAGTGTAAGGCAAGATTTGCACTACAGACGGTGGTTCATTTGTGTTCCAGAATGAGAATTTTTGCTGCATTGAGCTCTGAGTCGCTGAATTCTGCACGCAAGTAATGATTTTCGCTGTGTGTCATTTTGGATTGTTGTAAGAATGTGATCTTGGCCATGATAAATCCAAGCATATCAATCTTATTTTATTAAACTTAGCAACAGCAATATCTTCCAGCTTGCTATCACACCATCTCTATTTAGGATTATGTATTTTTTGCTATGGACTCTGAGTGATCAGTCAGGCATTAGGGCTGTATATTTGTGACACCTTCAGAACCTCAGCATTTCCATATCAGAGAAAGCAATGGTAAAACAGGAATGAATTTATTCATGAGTCAAATAGGTAGGAACAACAACAAAATCACCTTCTACAATCTTCAGATTAATAAAGATGTAGAGGATGCAAGGGCACACTAAAGTGTCTATTGTTGTTATCCTTCTTTAGGTTATATTGAAAACTATCTCTGCCTTTTTATATAGAAGATGATCTGGTGAACATACTTTATAAGCACTGCAAGTTTTTAATGTTTGTCTTCCAAAAAAAAAAAGTGTGAGTGGGTGGGTGTATTTGTAGATGTATTTAACCACAGGCACTTTTAAATGTAGGCCTGCAGTACATAAATAGGACAAAAGACTCCAAGGACACATTTTATATAGCGATTAGAGCACAGCATTGAGAATCAGAAAACCTGAGTTCTACGCTGTGTCACTGATTCACTGTGTGACCTTGGACAAATCACTTTATTTCTCTGTGCCTCATATCCCCAACTGTAAAATTGGGCTAATAATACTCATTTCATACACCCTTTTTCTCTCTTGTCTATTTAGATCGCAGTCCTGGAAACACTTAAGCAGGTGCCTATATTTATGTGTTTTGAATTCAATGGGGCTACTCATATTAATAAAGTTAAACGTGTGTTTGCAGGACTGTAGCTATAAATTGTAAACCTGTGGGACAGGGACTCTCTCTCAGTATTTGCGGGTACAACACATAGTACAATGGGGCCCTGATTGTCTTTGTACACTGCTGTTCAAAAATAATGAAACTTAAACTAGCAAATAGCCAGGTTCTCTCAGATACAACTGTCTGGTGACTCCTGGTAGCTCTTCTTTTTGTAAGGGTGACTACTGCATCCCACACCACCACTGTGAGTCTTAAGAAACAGTTGCTTGTAAGGTTCTGAGACTCACAAATTAAAGCATTATAGGAATATTATTAGGGTTTGATTGCTATTAATAATTCATTCTTTGTAGGTTCCAGTTGCATCAGCAATAGCAAAGAGCCCCTGTTTATGGTTTTCCTTTGGCAAACAGAAGGCACAATGATTTTTAGCATTTTTGCAACAACAAAAATTTAATCCCGTTTCCAACACTTCTTAGGAGCACGTTTCCCTGCCCCCTCTGCCCCAATTTTATAGCCTTTTATGTCAAAGAAATGATATTGCTACAGCCAATGCTATTTCTCATCTGAACAGCAAAGGGTAACTGAGCATCCCTTCTTGCCATAAATGCATAGGCCTCAACAATAAAATTGAAGTTGGTGCTCTTAAAGAGGGGAATAATTAGATTTCTTATAAATAAAATAAAAATATTCTATAAAAATGAATAGTGGAAGATCATTTACTGTTGTGGAGAGGATTGTGTGTATTCCTTCCAACACATTATGATAGCTGAAGGGTACAAGAATCCCCTGCTGTATGCGTGAGGTTGAGTATTTTCACTGGATTGCTCTGAGCGACTGAAAATAATTACATATTTATAGCCCTTCCACCATTTTACAAGGGTAAGGCTCATGTGTGCAGGAAAGAACTTTCCCGGGGGTTGGTCTGAGACTGTGGAATGAATTCCCACAGGAACTGAGGGCCATGGTAAAGTTCACCACCTGCTGCTCCAAACACAATCATTCCTTGACCTGCCTTTTCCGATATAAACATGTAGGAATGTGTACATTTAAAAACATTTTTTTCTTCCCTCCCAGTTGCAGAATGCTTCCTGTTATCCCTATTCTGTGGAAAGCTTCAGAATCCTTCTCCCAGCCACTAAGCAGCAACCACTCAAACACATCCCACTTTTCGTCCCTTAGCTACTGAACCCACCTGCTACATATCTGACAAACATCTAGTTCTTTCTCCCAGTGTCCACAAATCATCCACCTGGAAATTAGGTTTCATTTTCAATGGTGGATTAAGATTAAAAGGATGTCCTCCCCTCAAAATAAAAAGCTAATACACTTCTCTATCCTCAGAGCTCCTTCCTTTATTACTTCATAGAATCATAGAATCATAGATCAGAAGGGACCAATATGATCATCTAGTGACCTCCTCCTGCAGATGCAGGCCAGGCCACATCTCCCACTCCCATTCACTCCACGCCCCCTGCTTGGCATGCTTGGAAAAAAAAAAACCTCCACAGCCAGCCATCCCTGGACTACCCTGGAGGAAAATTCCTTCAAATATGGCCAAATGAAGCTGAACCCAAACTCATCACGCAAGACTATCAGCCATACTCTCTAATAAAAAAAAAAGGTAACATATATTGTACCCATTGTGTTATTTACCAGTGTGCCGCCAGTTATTAAAATTAGCCCTAATCCTCCATGGCATCTCCCATACTTATCTAGCTCTCTCTTTTATCTAAAAAGTTCTTCTTTCAGTCCTTCCCTTTTCCTCCCTCGTGTTCCTCTGTTCCCTCCTGTTCCAGTTGTTAGAAACCTTAATTCTAAGCTATTTCTAATATTAAATTTTTATTCCTTTTATTTAATTTATACATTCTTGTCCAGCACTGAACATTAGCACTGAGCTGAGTATTTATCCCTCCCCTTATCCCTCTGATATATTTAATATTCAAATCTTGTTCCTTCCTCTTCTCTCTAAAAACTTTTGAGCCTCGAAAAAACTCTCCTCTCAAGTCTGACCCTTCCATTCTCACCTTCCATTCTAGTGACCTTTCTAGTGGCCCTTCTTTTCCTGTTTCAGTCTGAATTCATCCTTCTTAAACATGGGAGACCAAAACTGCACACAATACTCCAAATGAGGTCGGGACCCTTACTTATATTTATCTTATCTACTACTTATCCCTACTAGAAATACCTCGCATATGCATGCAAACCAATACCGCCCACATCACATTTGCCTGCTCACATCCATGCTCATGGTCATCCAGGACTCAGGACTCCTTCTCTCCTCCCCCCTTCTCCTCCTCCGTTACTGGCAACTGGTAAAAATAAGCTTATAACTAAAATTCTTGTTAGTCACATCTAAATGCATAACCTTACACTTCTCACTATTCCAATATCATCCCTTTCGCCCTACAAATCAAGGTCATCCCTTTCTCCTGGAGGATATCTCCCCTTAATTTTTAATTGGCAATACTCTCCCAACTTGGTGTCATCAGCGCTCCTACTCTCTTGGTCCTAGGTTTCAAATAAATCATTGATATAAATTGGACCCAAAAAAAAACTACCTAAAACCCAACCTTGAGAACTCCCAGCTTGACCAGTCTCTTCCTTCCCCTTCCCTACTACCCCCTCCAGTCTCCCCTTTTCCTTTACATTCTCCTTTCCATTTTTTTTTTTCAATTTTCCTTCCCCTTTCCAATTTAACCAGCAGTACTAATGCCTCACTGCATACTTAAATCTACTGAAATCTAGATATTAGATAAAATGCATTTTACTTTCAAAGAAAATCTGTCAGGTTTTGCAAAGAGATCAGGTTGGTTTGCATGCTTTAACCTTTCCAATCCATGCTATATCCCAGTTGCCACTATCCTCTCTCTCTCTCCACTCTCTCTTTTAAAATTTTTTTCCATGACTTTGCATACTACAGTATTTAAAACCTACTTTTTCAGAAGCCCAGTTATTTTTTTTTCTTGACATTAGCTAATCTCACTTTATATAGGAATCCAGTCCAGTAGATTTTTATTAAATCGCCTTAAAATTATTTTAGTCAATCCCAAAATACTAGCGCTATAGTAATATCCTTCGCTCTAGGATGAAGATTTTTAGATTCTTCCGTTTCCCATTTCAAGTTTGGCCTTCTCCTCCCCCATATCCCATAATGTTTACCCGCATATCCTCATTCCCATATCACTCCCTTCATTCTCCATTCCCTTCATTATCAGCCCTTGAAGACCCCAAATTATTCAGATGTTCATTTATTTCCCAATTCTCCCTAATCTTGCCATTCGTTCTAGTTCTACTTCTTCTCCAAACTATTTCTTTTTTTCTATTTTCTTCTTTTTTCTTTTCTTTCTTTTCTTTATATTTACTTTTTCCTCTTTTTTTTGCTCCTTATTTTTTCCCCTTGCCTTTGCCATCTCCCTCTTTAATTTTGCCTTTCTCTCCTCCCTCCACTCCTTCCTGACTTCTCCCTTCTTTGTTCCAGTTCTTGTACTTGTCCATTTTTCAGTTTTTTCTGACTTTCTGTTTTTCGGTCTGACCTTGCTACCTACTTGCCTAAAACTGCTCTTTTCCTTTCTGCTCTGACACTTGCTTCCTTCATCTCCATGCAACTGCCTCTCCTGCACCTATCTCCTGAAGTAACCTGTTCTACCCTTAGATCCCTAAATAGTAATATTCCAGTCTATAGTAACTAGATAAGCCTACTTCCTTAACTAGCCAGTTAGCCCTTTTGAAATCATAAACCTAGTCTCAGATGCACTTGTTGATAATTAGTTCATTTTTACAAGATCTATTTTTGTTCATGTCTCCTCAACACAAGGTTCAACCTCATGTCCCCCTCAACATCCTCGTTGCTCACTCATCCCTCCGTTCTAAAAATTCCCTCGCAAAGTCAGATCACACTTTGTTGAAGGAATTCATCAGCTATGACGCCTAATAAGCAAAAGCTGAGCCTTTATGCTATATCACTAGCAGTTTTACTTCCATCTTCATATTCAAGTTAAAATGGTATTTTACCTCATATTAAAAAGTCCCTATCTCCTATAAAACACCCAGAGAAGCTTCACCGGTCTACTCTTAGTCCTATCCTTCCGTAGCTATCCGACCATTGCTGTCCCCCCCAATCACTATCCATTTCAATATGTGACCATTGCTTTCTTTCCAATTTCTATCATTTTTGCATTGCTACCCTTTTTATCCATTGCATTGCTAGTGCATTCATTACATTACCCCTCATTTCCCCTACACATCTCTTCTTTCCTACTACTTCCCTTCCACCTTGTACTCTCAGTCATGGCTACCGTTCCACCCAATTCTCGGCTATTCCCCTCCTCCCATTCCATCTTTATTCATTCCTGGTTGGTCTCCAAACATTTTAATTTTGCTGCTCCAGTCCTCTTCTTTACTTTCTAATCCAACTCTTTAGGGACACCTCTCTCACTCTTTTCCTGTAGATCTAGCTCCTGTCCCCTACCAGCCTGACCTCTGCCTGCCCCTATCTGCTCTCCCCTGATCTTATCTTGTATCTGTCCCCCTCTCCCCTGGATGTTATTGTTACCCCTCTGTTCCCTCCTCTAATATTAATTTGATGGCAGGTATACTATCCTCACTTCCAACAAAAGAAAACCTTTCATCCTAGTTTCCTACCTAAAACAGACACTTCCTCCTGTTTATTCCCACTTTATTCCCCTGTATAGACCCATGAGACCAAATTTTGTCCTTGGCATAAGCAAAGTGAAATTAATAGAGTGGCTTCTGTTTACACCAGAACTGAATTCTGCCCTTGCTTCTTTCTTATGGATATATTTACCTGACTCAGACAGCTGAGCCTCCATTCCAAGGAACAGTCTTAATGCACCATCTAAGGAACATCTTAATTAATCGTTAACCCTCATCCACGTTCATGAGGCCCCAACCATATATGTTGCAATAATTCATGAACTAGTGGCCCTCCAACTATGCTGTTTTAGGACACTGTCACCTAGACACATATACACAATTTAGCTAATTAATAATAATATTAATAATATAGCACAAACACATTTTATCTGTTTCAAAAAAGTATGTGGGGAATAAATGTCCATTAGCTTTGTATGTGGTCTCTGCATGAATAAGGACTTTGAACTAATCTGTTTACAAGGGTTGTTTGGCAGGGTTTGGAGATTTAATTGAACTTTGTCTTCATTTACAATTAGTTTGTTTTGTTTACCTTCTCATATCATTAGCAAGCTTATTAAAAAGGAGATACAAATAAACTTTGTCCCAATTACAAAGGAGAATAATTGGATTTTATTAATTCAAGAACTCAGACAATCAATTTAAGAATTGGTACTCTGGTCTGAGCCACCTCATTATTCTTCACACTAATTAATCACAGATACTAATGGGCTGCTTTGAAATGGGACTCTTTTCATTTACCCTGAATGGAAGGTCCTTTAAAGACCCACTGCTATTTACTTTGGGGAAATAGAATGGGGTTTTAAAAATTATTTTATTTATATTTTTTAAAATGAGAAGTTGATCCCTAAAGTAACAGCAATTTCATTGGGTCTAAATTAAAAATGTAAAAGCTTTCTTTGAGGTAATTCTATTGCATTTATAGTATTGTCTAGTGGTTAGAACAGTTTCTGAGAGAACAGGATTTCTGGGTTTTATTTTTGATTCTATCACTTACTTGCTATCTGAGCCTGACCACATTACTTAGACCAACATTTTCAAATGGGTAGCTTGATGAAAGGCAGTGATGGTAAAGTATTATTAACAATGATGTTGCAGTTAATTTCTTACAGTACTCATAATTATGTTTGGGATCTCATAATATAGATAAGATAACAATTCTAGCTCTGGGGAGCTTAGATCCTAATATCGGAGATGATATCAGAAGGGTGTAGGGAAGAGGAAGAATGAATGGGATAATATCAGTAAGCCAGGGCCGGCACTTCCATTTACGTGACCTAGGCAGTCGCCTAGGGTGCCAGGATTTGGGGGGGCGGCATTTTGCTGCCCTCAGCGGCAATTCTGCGGCGGGGGGGTCCTTCCGCGCTTCGGGTCTTCGGCGGCAATTCTGCGGCGGGTCCTTCACTCGCTCCGGGACCCGCCACCAAAGTGCCCCAAAGACCGAGAGTGCAGAAGGACCCCCCCGCCGCAGATTTGCCTCCAACGACCGGGAGCATGGAAGGACCCCCGCCTAGGGCGCCAAAAACCCTGGCGCCGCTCCTGCAGTAAGCTAATGCAGTTACGCAGTAAGGATCAGTGCAGAAGAAAATTAAGCAATTTTAAAAATGCAATAAATAAATGTCTTAGCTGGATAATATATTATAGGCTCTGTGGAGAAAGTTTGTCTTGGGGAAAGACTCCAGAGCTTGGTCCTACAAAATGCTGAGCACTTTTCTCTCCCCTGGAAGTCAATGTCTTTCAGGTTTGAGCCCTTAATAAGGAGAGGTTGTGTCATGTCTTTGCAGACCTGATCAGAAAAGTCATTCAAGTTATATGGAGGAAGTGTCAAAAAAGCAGGAAGATTGTATGAGAAGTGGGCAAATGGGATACTACTGAGACTAGCATCATTGACACAGTAGAGGTACAAGAATGAATGTGCTAAAAGAAAAGGGTATTTCATTTGTGAAAGTGATGCTGAATGCAGATTAAATTGAACAAGTGGAACTTTAATAAACCCTGTGGACTGTGGACTGTCCAACCATGTGGCTGACCTGCTTCCAGCCTAACTCCCCATGTTCTTTGTTCATCTGGGCCCCTCTCAAGAACAGTCTCTCCGGGAAACATTGGCCCTCTGACTACAGTTCTACTGATCATGATACATCTGTCCTATTTTATGGATATTTTAATGTAAACATTCCAGACAGATAGTTGATGCCCAGATTCCCACCCCATGCTCCTTCAGCCAAGTTGGAGTCTTATCTATACCATAGATTCAGTGGCTATGTAGTCTTTGAGGCACTTTGGTCTCCTCAACAGGCGACCATACCACGAGTGACTTGTCTCTGAATATAGAATACTCTTTCTGTGGAGTCTCCTCCCTCATTGTGGGGTTGGCATCCAGATAGTTCTTTGCCTCTCTGTTCTATAGTGATCTCTGTAGAGTCTCTCTTGTTGTCACATACACAGTCTCATAAGTGCCTCCTGTTCCTTCAATTCACTTGTCCCTCTTGCATGGTCACCTTGTATGATTTGGGTGCCGATGTACCACCCCTCATGACTCCTTTAGTCTATTCCTTTTGGTGTCTCTCTAATGGCTGGATACTCACAGCAGTGCCTGTCTCCAGGACAGGTAGATCCTTGGCTGACCTGTCATACTCTAGTTTCTGTTTTCTGTGACATGGTCATTTTCTCTCTGAGTTATCTTCACCCTTCTGGCTACAGTAGGTCTCCCATCATTGGTAGCAGGGTTTTGACACTTTGTCCAATCAGTGCCTGTACTGAATTATTTTGGCACCCCTGCAATGGGGTTTTCCTCTGTGCCAAAAATGCTAACTAAAGGTCTGAACCAGAACAAACAGCCTGGTGTAACAATCTCTTAACTATTTTCACAGTTGATTCCACCTTACCATTACTCTGTGGGTATGCTGGGGAAGGAGTGTACTGGTTCCCATTTGCACAAAAACTCCTTGAACTCTTCCAAAGCAAATTTGGGCCTCGTCAGTGAATATAGTGTCCAGAATGCCATCTCTCTCAAAGTGGCCCTTCAGTTTGTCAATCACTGATTTGTTTTTTGTATCAGGCAGGGCATCCACTCCCCAAAAAAATTCAGTAGTAGTCCACTGTAATCAAGATAAATAAGAGGAGGTGCAGCTCATATAGTAAGCATCTTTTTTCTGCTTGCAGTTATCACACCCTTCTATCAAGGAATGAAGTTTTGCATCCATTTCCTAGCCCATAAACATACACTCGAGTCCATCTAACACAATGCTCAGATGTAAGGCACATATTTTTTGCAAAACCTCCTTACATAAGGAGGTGGGGCCAATAGCTCTCTGTCTTCAAAATTGGATTCCATCCTGCATTTTCACCTAACCTTTCATTTGAAAATAGGTTTCTGTAGCTACCAGTACTTGGCTTTTGTCTTCTCACCATTTTGACAGTATTGCTCTGTTGATTGCCTGTAGTTGGATGCCCTTTTCTGTAGCCTCTTTGATTTCCATCAGCTTCACTGTTAAAACTGGGAGTGCAGCATGTTTGGAGGATAGGATTAAAATTCAGAATGATCTGGACAAGCTGGAGAAATGGTCTGAAATAAATAGGACAGAATTCAATAAGGACAAAAACAAAGTACTCTACTTAGGAAGGAACAAACAGTTGTATACACACAAAGTGGGAAATAACTGCCTAGGAAGGAGTAATGCAGAAAGGAATATTGGGGACATAGTGAATCACAAGCAAAATATGAGTCAACAGTGTAACATTGTTGCAAAAAAAGCAAACATCATTCTGGGATGTATTAGCATGAGTGTTATAAGCAAGACACAAGAAGTAAATCTACTCCACTCTGATTAAACCATAACTGGAGTATTATGTGCAGTTCTGGGTGCCACATTTTAGGAAAGATGTGGACAAATTGGAGAAAATCCAGAGAAGAGCAACAAAAATGAGAAAACATGACCTATGAGGGAAGATTTTTTTTAAAAGGGTTTGTTTAGTCTGAGAAGAGAAGACTGAGAGGGGACATAACAGTTTTCAAGTACATAAAAGGTTGTTACAAGGAGGAGGGAGAAAAATTGTTCTCAATGACCTCTGAGGCGAGGACAAGAAACAATGGACCTAAATTTCAGCAAGGGCAGTTTAGGTTGGACATTAGGAAAAACTTCCTAACTGCCAGGGTAGTTAAGTACTGGAATAAATTGCCTAGGGAGGTTGTGGAATCTCCATCATTGGAGATTTTTAAGAGCAGGTTAGATAAACATCTGCCAGAGATGGTGTAGATGGTGTAGATAATAATAAGTTCTGCCTTGAGTGCAGGGGATTGGACTAGAAGACCTCTTGAGGTCTCTTCCAGTCCTATGATTCTGTGTTAATGGAGTCAGCGTTCTGACCTCCTTCCCCCTACTCACTGATGTGGGGTATGTATGCCCTGCTCAGGGTGATAGCTAACACCAGTAATTGTCATGGACAATATCTCATCTCTACCTGGTAGTGCTGGAGACAAATGAACATGTGCTTCGATCTCTCTGGATCACTAAGAAGGGAATTTGTCATGATTGTGGCTAGTGGGTTGTGGTCTGGTTGTCCTATTACTGATGGCCATAGGTGTATTGATTTATTGTTTCTTCAGTCCAAATATCACAGCCAGGAGCTCTCTTTTTCTATTTGGGTGTATCCCTGATCAGTCTCTGATGGGCCTACTGGCATAAGTGACCAGCTGCTCTTGCAAAAAGAACATCTGTTATAATTTGTTTGAACTTGTCAGATACTTAGTTGTGGTGACTTGCCCAGTCCAACTCAACATCCTGCCCTGAGCTGATATATGGTTACATATGATATATGGGTTCTGGTATGACAGCCAGGTACGGACAGAAAATATATCATTCTTCTGACGTGCTGTCCCCTTTTCACATCCACTGGAGCTAACATGTCTTCAACTGTCTTGATCTTATTGGGATTTGCTTTCAGTCCCTCTGCTATGAGTAGATGTCCAATACATGTCCTTCATGCTGTTTGAGTTGCATTTTTTTCTGGGTTGGGATTTATATCCTTGTGCCTGAATCGCTGTAGGAAAGCTTATAGTTTTTTTTCCTGCCATAGTCTCATTCAGCTTCTCTATCATTGCTCTTTTCACCTACAAGGAGGAGCTATCTACAACTATTTTCAACTCAGGCAGTTCTTCCAGAGTTTGGTGAGCCTTCTCTGGAAGCCTTCTGATGGTGATGGTGATGCTGAGCTTCTACATATTGTCAGTGACCACATGGTGTTGCAAATGTTGTCAGCATAGGGACTCTTTATCCAGGCTTATGTGCCAAAACCTGTTCCTCACATCAAAAGACCATAAAGATACTGGCTTCCGAAAGTTGTGGCCAGATTTCACTAATTGTGGGAAGTGTACAGTGGCATCTTTTCAATTCCCAGTTCAGTGGTTTTGGCTCTATGCGGATGCATAATTTTTGTGATGTCTTCTTTACCACCACCATGTTGCTTGTCAGGGCCGTGCTGATCTCTCTAGGTGCTATGAGACCTCTGCTCTGCAAACTTTCTTGCTCCTTGCATACTGGATTATGTAGTTTCCCTGTAATTTTCCTTTATGGTAAATATACAGGTTCTACTGTGGAATCTACTTCCTCTTGTAGCTGTCCTTCAAGGCATCCCTGTGACTTGCTCTTTTACTTCTTGCACTGCAACTCTAAAATTCTGATGCTACATCCATATCAAATCCAGGGCTTTTATGACTGTATTCCATAAGAGATGTCTCTGATGCCTACCACAAACTTTAGTTGGTACCATCAGTAGCAAATCCAAAAGTAACAATGAGGTCATATTTTCCTACAAGATTATGTTATGTTCTCATTGTACATTATTTGTCTGTACCTGCTTTTTTTAATGGTTGTGTCTGAGTCCAATTCACCCTGTGGAATTGCATTGCAGGAGGCCCTGTATCAGCTGAAATCATACAGGGCATTTTCCTGTTAATGTATTTGCATGCACAGAGTTTAGTATTGTCCTTTGTTGCTTTCCAGTCCTAACAGCCTGAATCTGATATGCTCTTGGACTCAAGGAGAAAGTTGCAATGTCATCATCACTGTCTGATGTGACTTTCCCTCTTGTATAAGTCTGACTAATTCTTTCTGATGCTTGCACACACTGATAAAGTGGTTCAACTTGCTATATTCCTTGCAATGTCATCTTAATGCCAAGCACTTCTCTTTTACTCACACATGCTGTATCCCAAAGTAAATGCATTTACTGAACATTTGACACCCTGGCCACCTGCTCTTGTCTCATGCATGTCCTTATAGGGAAGTTGTGCCTTCGAGGGCTTTTATCCTTTCTCTTTAGGCTTCAGCTGTGTGCCCCATATTTAAGCATTTGTTTAATGTGGGATCACCCTTCCTATATCACCCACTCCTACAGGTGGTGATCCTAAGTGCCACAGACTATCCTGTCCTGAATTAGGGGTCTGTCAAGTCCCAGAAATTGCATGTAGCAGGTGCAAAAAGTGTGTGTAATGGAGTAACATTGGGGTGTATCTCCTCCTCTTCGGATTGGTCTCTAGTGAAAAACCTGTGTTGTTCCACAGTTTCATTCTGCTTTTGGGAAGCAATAAGTCCCCACGGCTCCAAGTATCATTGTGAGGCTTGAGGCGGTGGTGCACTTTGGAGTGGTGCAGACCTATCAGCCTTGTTCCCCAATAAGGTACAATAATTGTTTTACTTCCCTGCTGTTCTCATCCTCGTTCATGGCCAGGTCTGTGTAGGCTCAGACTCCTCTTTCAGCTGGGTCCATCGCTGGGCTGGGTTTGTGTCTGCAAAATCCAGGGCTCCGGCCGGCTTCAGACTGAGTTCTGTGGTTAAGGGCCAGGAAAAAGAATTTTAGTTGTCTAAAAGGAAAGAAAAAGTCAGATCTTAGAGATGAGGATGAAGAAATGCTAGGATTTGGAAACAGTCGGAAGAATGGAGTAAGGGATAGGGGCAGGGATGCCCAGAGGCAAGGGCAAGTGGGGCAATTGGCCCCAGACCCTGGGCCCTGCAGGGGCCCTGTGAGCTGCCCCGGGTTTTCAATATCACTTCGGCGGCGGGCCCTTCACTTGCTCCAGGTCTTTGGCAACGGGTCCTTCAGTGCAGCCGAAGACTCAGAGCGAGTGAAGGACCCACCGCTGGAGTGCTGCCAAAGCCTCGGAGGCCGCCAAGTACAAGCACTGCAAGCAGTGGGGGGGGGGGAGGGAGCTGCGATCAGCACTTAGGCTGGTCTACCGCCGCCGCTTCGTTCTGCTGCTGAAGACCGAGCCCTGCCCCAGGCCACCTGAATCCTCTGGGTGGCCTTGGATAGGGGAGACTCAAATATATCCTCCAGCTAACAGTCTTGAGTGACAAAAGGGAAGTCTTGTTGTTCAATAGGGACAGGTTGTGGGGAGTGTTTCAGAGAAGAGATCAGGAGTAGAGTTGGGAACTTTAACTAAATTGTTTATTCATTGAAAAAATGCAACTTCAATTGGTTTGAAACTATTCACAAAATTAACAGAATAGTTTTGGCCACAGTGGTTTAAGCCAAAGTTTTCAAAGCACTCTGTGCCTCTATTTCCCCATGTGTAAAATGTGGATGATAATACATCCCTATGTAAAAGGAGTGTTGGGAAGACAAAAATCACTAATGTTTGAAAAGTGCTTTGAGATGCTCAGATGGAAAGTGCTACATTAAATGCAAAGACTTCTGTTGCATGATCCCCACAGGGAATGTTCAAATTCATGAAGGAACATAATGAGAGGATCTTTGCTACTTCAAGAAGTCACTGAAGCACACATGGTAAGTAAAGGTGACCTGTAAAGTGGGTGCATATCTTTCAGTTACACAGACTTTCTTCCATCCTTCTCTGATAGGCTTAGAGAGAACATAAAAGTTTCTTTGTGTTTTAACAATTTATATTCATTTGAAATATAAAAACGAGAGAGAAGGTTAAAGAGAGAATGGAGTCCTCTTCTATCCTGCTTTCATTGTTGCAGGTAGGAGATTTGGCCTTTAAAAAAGATCAACTGAATAAATTAAAAAATACCATTGTATAGTAATTAATATTGTTACAAGGGTCAGTATGGTACCAGAGATGGAGAGCCCCACTTGGTGCTAGACTGCCTTGAACAGATCTATGATATTAGTGCTGTATTCAGCCACCTGGAGTGGAGGGGGGGAACCTTTGCAACATTTTTATTTTATTTTATTCTCCCCAATAAAAGGAATGCTAATTAATAACACTAACATTTCTAGAGCACCTTTCATCACAAGGATTCAAAGAGTGCTTAACAAACTTCAGTTTATATACAATCTACATGCAGCAATTGCTTCTATCAGCTTATCACTGCACAACCACAGTGCACACCAGTTCAGGACAGGAAGGGAAGAAGAATAACTAATGTCAGCAAAGGTAGTTTAAGTATGCACAGCACAATTAACAATGTTGGTACTTGGCCACTAAACTGGGACTAATGCCCTACTTGTGTAAAATTGCCTTAGGGTATTTGATGACCACGGGCTTGTGCAAGAGGCAATATTTTAAAGGCCAAAAGTGTAAAATGTTTAAGTTTTCATTATTTGTAAATTAAATTAATTTCTCTGTTAGCAATGCGAACAAAGAAAAAAACAGCAGTGTCAACTTCAGGTTACACTTCAAAAGTGAAAGAAAACTATAGAATCTGTTCAAATATCTCCTCCTCCTGACATTCTCTACCAAAATATCCCTTTGTCCTAGGAAGAATGTGTACACCTTCATTTTCCAGATGGGGTACTTAGCTACTTTGTGCTTAAGTCACTTGCCAAAAGTTAGAGTAAGTTTGTGACAACCTCTTTTTAAAAATTACTTCAATTTTCCATATTTAGCAGAACTGGTTAGAAAATGGAAAATATAATCGTGTCAAATATGGGAATATATTTTGTTTTATCTTTAAAATCCTTGTTTCACTGGACATTTTCCAATTATTTCTAATACTTAGGCCAACTTTAAAATGGCTCCCATGAATCCTTATTAAGTATTTTAATCTTGATGGTGCTCAACAACTGACTGGACTGGTTCCACATTGTTCCTGCCCTCAAACTCATACATGACAAAGAGGAAAAAGAAAAGACAAGATGCCCCAGAAGATGCAAAGTTAAATTAGAATATTTTTCTTTTATATTTTGGGACTACCAGATTTTCATTAGAGGCTTGTACAATGCCGAACACAATAGGACCTCAATACCAGATTGATTCCTATGGGCAAGACTGCAATACAATAAACAAACAACAACTGTGTTCCTTTTGAACCTTGTATGTTCAACACTAGGGAAATGTGATTCATTTGAAACAGTCTCATTCCATTTCAAATTGATTGCCACTAGCTTTAACTCGACATTTATATGCCTAATTCATTACGTATTTCCACATACTGTGGACATCAGAGAGCTTGAGCTACTTAGGCCTGGTCTACACTAGGCGTTTAAATCGGTTTTAGGAGCGTAAAACCGATTTAACGCCACAACCGTCCACACTAGGAGGCACCTTATATCGATTTTAATGGCTCTTTAAACCGGTTTCTGTACTCCTCCCTAACGAGAGGAGTAACGCCAGTATCGGCATTAACATATCGGATTAGGGTTAGTGTGGACGCTGATCGACGGTATTGGCCTCCGGGAGCTATCCCACAGTGCACCAGTGACCGCTCTGGACCGCAATCTGAACTCGGATGCAGTGGTCAGGTAAACAGGAAAAGCCCCGCGAACTTTTGAATATTTCCTGTTTGCCCAGCGTGGAGCTCCGATCAGCACGGGTGGCGATGCAGTCTGAAATCAAACTAAAAAAAGAGCTCCCACATGGACCATGCGGATGTGATCGCTGTAAGGGCAGGCAAATCCGTTCTATCAGCGCTCCGTTACAGAAGATGAAATTCAGAATCCTTTTTTAAAAAACTCCAGACAGACGCCATAGCAGGGACTCAGCGCACTGCAGCGTGACAAGCGTAACGGAAAGCCAAAGAATCAAATGGACGCTCATGGACTGGAGGACTGAAGCTATCCCACAGTTCCTGCAGCCTCCGAAAATTATTTGCATTCTTGGCTGAGCTCCAAATGCTTCTAGGGTCAAACACACTGTCCGCGGGTCAGGGCATAGCTTGGCAATCTACTCACCCACCCCCCACCCACCCCCAGAAGCGAAAGGTAAAACAATCCTCTGACTCTTTTACATGTCACCCTATCTTTACTGAATGCTGCAGATAGACGTGATAGTGCAGCACTCAACACCAACATCCTTGCTCCCCCCCCCCGCCATGGGCGGCTGATGGTACAATATGATGGAAATCCATCCTCATCATCAGCATCAGCTGATCGTGCAAAAAGCTGGAAATCCATCCTCATGATCAGCTTCAGCTGATGGTACAAAAGGACTGGTAACCGTCCTCGTCATCAGCCTATTGGCCCTAATTTTTTCTGGTGGATGGATGGTGCAATATGGCTGGTAACCATCCTCATCATAGCAACAGGGGGCTGAGCTCCATCAGCCCCCACCCTTCATGTGTAAAGAAAAGATTCAGTTGCCCCTGGACTAGCAGTGGGATGCTGGGCTTCTCTCCTACACACTGCTTAATGTCCTGTCTGGACTATCATAGCAGCTGGAGGCTGCCTTCCACTCATTTCTCACTAACAAGTCAGTGTGTCTTATTCCTGCATTCTTTATTAATTCCTCACCCAAGTGGGGGGGACAATGCTACGGTAGCCAAGAAAGGCTGGGGGAAGAACGGAATCAACAGGTGGGGTTGTTACAGGAGCACCCCCTGTGAATAGCATACAGATAATTTCTGCAGGCTCTGACACAGAGCAGCTGTGCTCTCTGGTTCTATGATACGGTGGTTCTCTAGCACACTTGCCTATATTAGGCAGCACTGATTCTATTTTTAGATACCAAAAAGGAGGGATTGACTCAGGGAGTCATTCCCAATTCTTGCTTTTGCGCCCCTGGCTGATCGGCCAGGGGCACTTATGACAGCAGCTAATGGTACAAAACGATGGAAGGTGCAATATGGCTAGTAACCAATCTTGGCTTTTGCGCCCCTGGCTGATTGGCCAGGGGCACTAGCAGCAAATGGTACAAAAGGACTGGTAGCCATGATCATCCTCAGTTCCAATTTATGGAAGGGTTTGGATGGTGCAATATGGCTAGTAACCATCTCTGCTGTCATGCAAAAGCAAAAGCATGCTTCTGTGTAGCGCTGCTGAATCGCCTCTGTGAGCGGCATCTAGTACACATACGGTGAGAGTCACAAACGGCAAAACAAGCTCCATGATTGCCATGCTATGGCATCTGCCAGGGCAATCCAGGGGAAAAAGTCGCGAAATGCTTGTCTGCCGTTGCTTTCCCAGACGAAGGAGTGACTGACGACATTTACCCAGAACCACCCGCGACAATGATTTTTGCCCCATCAGGCACTGGGATCTCAACCCGGAAGTTCCAAGGGGCGGGGGAGGCTGCGGGAACTATGGGATAGCTAGGGAATAGCTACCCACAGTGCAACGCTCCAGAAATCGACGCTAGCCACGGACCATGGACGCACACCACCGATTTAATGTGTTTAGTGTGGCCGCGTGCACTCGATTTTATAAAATCTGTTTTACAAAACCGGTTTATGCAAATTCGGAATAGTCCCGTAGTGTAGACGTACCCTTAGGTTTTTCTTCCCCCCTTCAATGAGTCGAACATGCTAATTTAAATTTTCCAGCTCAGGTGACGAAGAAAAAATATAACCCCCCTATTCATTTTAGTTGAATAGCATTACAGCAGAACTAAATCCATTTCTAAACCATGCATCCTGAGACTTTTTGGGGGGTCTGGGAAATGCATGGTAACAAAATCACATTCCTCTTTTACCCCTTGGCATTTCTGAATTAAAAGATAACTCAAATGATATCTCACTAGGAAAAAATTACAATGACAAACAGTAAAAAGACACTTTAGCCTAAATCTTTGGGAAATCAAAAATAATGCTTTGCACTCCAAAAGGTGGATCTTGCCTGGGGGAAAGTCACTGCAGCAATTTCTAGATAAAAATCAATGTTTGAAGAAAAAAATTGGGCAATATTCAGGGACTATGAGAATGATAATGAACGTTGGCACCCAATTAGGTAGGGAATATCTAAGCACTTCAAAGCTCCATTTATGTATAGACCACATCAAAGCAGTCTGTCAACCGTCTTTGAAGAAAAAACATTTTCAATGGTATTTTCCTTTCTGTTCTGCAGTCTGTTTTTTTCTTCCTTCTTCTTTCAGAGTTCTGACAACTACTGATGACAACCTTTCAATCAGCAAATCAATGGGTGGAATCTACAGTGCAATGGCTGGAGGAAACACTTAACTTTTTATAGGGAAGTTCGTGTGGCGTTTACTAATATCTGATTATTTAGAACACCAGTTATTCTTGTTCTCAGTTTGGGATGGAATCTTGCTAATATATTGTGTGTGAATCACAATATTTTGACATCTAAAGATACAAAGTTGATACATATTTTCTGATTTTTTATTTATTTATTTTTCTGAAAGACAAACTTCATAGAGCAACATTTGGGGTGTATAGCTGCTTGGGTCATTGTAATCTACAAGTTGGATAGTGCAAAAGATGAAAGTGTAAAACCTTTGTTTACTCTTAACTATTATAACAAATCTGTGGTCAAATAGGACTTTATTACTATGCCACACACCATGGCCACTCAGAACATGAGGGTGACAGCAGTAATAGAACTTGAATCCTCTTTCTCTAAAAGAATAGCCCCTCCTACTTGAAATAAAGGGAAAGTGAGGCCAATGATAAATACCCCATCCAACAGGAAGCAGTACATTCGACTCAGTTTGAACCAGGAAACATAGTTAGACTTGGAAGGATTTGATTTTTATGTAAATGCCAATTTCAACATACACAGACCAACAAAAAATATTTCCAAGAGATAATAAAATTTAAAAATAGACAAGAAAAATGCTGCTTGAAAACTTTAGTGTTTGATGTAAGGATACATACTTTGTATATTTTCATATGTGGTGTTGACAACCTGTGTTTTAAAGATTATAAAATGTTAACTTTTTGACTCTCAGGCTATGTGTACACTGCAGTTACACACCCCATCTAGACTGTATCAGCTGACTAGAGTTCACAGGGGTCAGGGTAAGGGGCTGTTCAATTGCAGTGTAGACATTCAGTCTTCGGATGAAGCCTGCTCTCTAAAGCACTGAGAGGTAGTAGTGTCCTAGAGCTTGGGCTGCAGCCTGAACCAGAACATCTACACTGCAATTAAAAAGCCCCTTAGTTCAAGTCAGCTGGCACAGGCCATCCATAGGCAGAGCCATCCCTAGGGTACGGCAAATCGCTTTGAGGGGGCCCACAGTTCATGAGGAGGCAGGCGGGGAGTTGAGGCAGGAGGTCAGAGGGGGCAAGAAGGAGCCCCCCCTCCCAACATCCCCTCCCATTACTGGCTCCTGCCCACTGGCAGGCCCTGCTGATCAGCACCTCCCTCTCCCTTCCAGTGCCTACCACCAATCAGCTGTTTCACCGCATCTGGAGGCACTGTGGGGGAACAGGGCAGAACTGGGCAGGGAAGAGGCAGGGTAGATCAGGGGTGGAAAGAGGCAGTGAGGGGTTAGGCCTTGGGGGAAGGGGTGGAATTAAGGCAGAGCCTGGGTGGAGCTGGGGAGCAGCAACCCCCGGCAGATAGAAACTCGGCACCTATGTCCCAGGCCCCAAACTCCCTTAGGGATGGCCCTGGCCATAGGTGTCTAATTGCACCCTCAACATCTATTGTTATTAAATAATTGTTGTCTGACCCCCCCATAATTTCTTTCAACTGTGATCATTTATAATCAATAAAAAAATTAAAACATGTTAAACATTTTTGTTCAACTGTGAACATTTGATAAAATGGGGAAAAATAATAAACATCGGTAGTATTAATCAAAATTATAAAAATATACACAATTACATTTAAGCCTAAACAATGACTGTCCACATTTACATTTCTTTGGAGTGAGGGCTGCTTCGTGATTCTCTTGCAAATTCCACAGGGCTCTCGTGTCTGGATTCCAGGGAAATGTTTGAACTAAGAACATGTTTTAATTCAAATATTTGTTCTCTTAATTTTTATTATTTTCTATTACAGTAGAGTCCAGAGGCTCCAACTGAGACAGGGATTCTCTAGTGCTAGATGGGCTATAAGCACATAATTAGAGTCAATGACAGTCCTTGCCCGAGATGGACAGACAAAACAAAGAAAGAGTGGAAGAAAGAAAGAATTACTATTAGCATTTTACAAATGTGGGGAGTAGGACCAGGGGTCTTTGGTAGAGCTAGTAATAGAACATGGTACTCTGAGGGTATGTCTACACTACAAGAGTAGTTCGAATCAACTTAAGTCGAATTTGAAGAATCGACCTTACAAAGTCGAATTTGTGTGTCCACAGTAAGGACACTAATTCGACTTTGTGAGTCCACACTAACGGGGCAAGCGTCGAAATTGGAAGTGGTGCACTGTGGGAAGCTATCCCACAGTTCCTGCACTCCCCGCTGCCCATTGGAATTCTGAGATTTCCCCCCAATGCATGCTGGGGGAAAAACTGTGTCGAGGGTGGTCTTGGGTAACTGTCAGCATTCAACCGTCACTCCCTCCGGCGGGAAATCAGTTCGCGCACTTTTCCTGTTAGTGACAGCGTGGACGCCACAGCACTCCACTGCAATCATGGAGCCCGCTGCGATCATTGCTGCACTTATGGCCGTTGTCAACTCCTCGCACCTTATCGTCCACCTCTTCAACAGTCAGATGCTGAGAAATCGGGCGAGGAGGCTCCGGCAGCGCGGTGAGGACATGAAGTCTCAGAGTGGCACAGACCTCTCAGAAAGCACAGTACACCGCGCTGTGGATATCATGGTGGCAATAGGTCATGTTCATGCTATGGGACGGTGATTCTGGGCCCGGGAAACAAGCACGGAATGGTGGGACCGCATAGTGCTGCAGGTCTGGGATGAATCACAGTGGCTGCGAAACTTCAGGATGCGTAAGGGCACTTTCCTTGAACTCTGTGACTTGATGTCCCCTGCCCTGAAGCGCAAGGACACCCAGATGCGAGCAGCCCTGAGTGTGCAGAAGCGAGTGGCCATAGCCCTCTGGAAACTTTCAACGCCAGACAGCTACCGGTCAGTAGCAAACTACTTTGGCGTGGGCAAATCTACCGTGGGGGTTGCTGTGATGCAAGTAGCCAACGCAATCGTTGAGCTACTGCTCTCAAAGGTAATGACCCTGGGAAACGTCCAGGTCATCATAGATGGCTTCGCCGTGATGGGATTCCCAAACTGCGGTGGGGCTATAGATGGGACTCACATCCCTATCCTGGGACCAGCCCACCAGGCCAGCCAGTATATTAACCAAAAGGGCTACTTTTCAATGGTGCTGCAAGCACTGGTGGACCATAGGGGACGTTTTACTAACATCAACATCGGGTGGCCAGGCAAGGTTCAGGACGCGCGTGTTTTCAGGAACTCTGGTCTGTTTAGACGCCTGCAGGAAGGTAGTTTCTTCCCGGCAGGGGCGGCTCTAGGCACCAGCGGGCCAAGCGCCCGCTTGGGGCGGCATCCTGGGGAGGGCGGCATTTGGCTCTGGTGGAGCTCCCGCCGGCATGCCTGCGGCAGGTCCACCGGAGCCAAATGCCGCCCTCCCCAGGATGCCGGAGCCGCGGGAAGAGGGGACCCGCCACGGGACTGGGGAAGGGCGGCGCAGCGCTCCGCGCTGCTTGGGGCAGCCTACTTTGTAGAGCCGCCCCTGCTTCCCGGACCACAAAATAAGTGTTGGGGATGTGGAGATGCCTATAGTGATCCTCGGGGACCCAGCCTACCCGCTAATGCCCTGGCTCATGAAGCCCTATACAGGCGCCTTGGACAGTGAGAAGGAGCTCTTCAACTACCGGCTGAGCAAGTGCAGAATGGTGGTGGAGTGTGCTTTCGGACGTCTCAAGGGGAGATGGCGAAGCTTACTGACTCGCTCGGATCTCAGCGAAACCAATATCCCCATTGTTATTGCTGCTTGCTGTGTGCTCCACAATCTCTGTGAGAGCAAGGGGGAGACCTTTATGGCGGGATGGGAGGTTGAGGCAAATCGCCTGGCTGCTGATTATGCTCAGCCAGACACCCGTGCAATTAGAAGAGCCCAGCGGAAAACACTGTGCATCCGGGAGGCTTTGAAAGCTAGGTTCCTCAGGGAGTGGGGTAACCTGTGACTGTTCAGTTTCTTTACAGAGAAGCTGAACCTGCCCCTGCTTCAGTTACTGTTGACTTTCTTCTGCGGTTACATACCCCGTTCACCACGTTTCCCCCCTTCCAACACACGTTTAAAAATAAAGTTAATGGAATATTGTTAATTAGCAACGTTTTCTTTACTAATGAATTCGCGTTAAAGGGTTGAAACAGGGACGCAGACTGTGGTGGGTAGGGTGTGCAGTGATGTACAGACCGCTTCTACACTCGAGGAATGACAGGCTCCTGCCCCTAGAGCGGTCTGCACTGCCGGACTGGTTGTTTCAACGGAGACTGCCATCCCTCCTTTTCGGGACTCTGTGTGCGGGGGCTATGTGGCCTTGTGGCGGGGGAGGACTGGGGGCAGGACGTTTACAGGTGGGTGTGAAAGAAGGGGTGAGGGGTGCAGGCTCTGGGCTGGGGGTGGGGGCGTAGGACGGGGTGAGGGGGGGGTGGGACGGGGGAGGAGGTGGAGGGGGATGAGGACTCTGGCTGGGGCTGAGGGTTTGGGGCATTGGAGAGGCTCAGGGCTATGGTGGAAGGGCAGGGTAAGGGCAGCCTGCCTTGCCATTTGTGGATGGCAGGCACTAGGACCCTGGGGCACCAGACAGCATTTCTGCGGGGAGCTGCTCTACTGTCAGGCAGGTATGGAGCGCGGCGGGGCGGGGGAGAGATCCGTGGGGGCCAGGGCCCGATCCAGGCAGAAGCGGGGAAGAGACCCAACTCCAAATATAGCTGGAGCAGGGCACCTGCCGCCTATGCACAAAACATGAAAAACACCTCCCAGACTGACCAGGGTGCCTAGTGACTGCACTATGTGTGTGTGACCTGCTGTAGATCCTGCCTCCGTGTATGTATCCAGGTAATGGTGACCCTCCTATGCAATTACCCCCCCCTTCACACAAAGTCTTCTGTAAAGAAACATGACGGAAATAGTAATGAACAGCAAACTATTTTAATAATCAACTACACAGTGAGGGAACGAAACTGGGATTTGGGCTTGGGTGATCCAGGAAGGGAAGGACTTCTCAAAATTTAGCGAATGAGAGCTTTTTGGTACTTGAGCACTCTGCTGGGGTGGAGTGACAGTTTTCACGGCCCCTGGTGCACCTCCTTCTCGTTATTTTGGGCGAGGGGGGTATGGGACTTTGTGGCGGGGGAGGGCGGTTGCAGATACAGTGCAGGGGGGCTCTGTCCTCTTGCCTGCGGTTCTGCAGAACATCCACAAGGCGGCTGAGCATGTCCGTTTGCTCCCTTATTAGTCCAAGCAGCGTTTGAGTCGCCTGCTGGTCCTCCAGATGCCATCTGTCCTCCCGTTCCCTGTGTGAGCACTGCTGCTGAGAGAGGTTCTCCCTCCACTGGCTCTGCTGGGCTCCCTCGGCTCGGGAGCAGCCCATAAGTTCAGCGAACATCTCGTCCCGTGTCTTTTTCTTGCGCCGCCTAATCTGCGCCAGCCTCTCTGAGGGGCATGCTGGAGCAGGTCGGGATACAGGTGCAGCTGTGTGATGGGAAAAAGGGATTGACTTCCTTATAAAGATACATTTCCGCAAAGAGGAAACATAGTCTAGTCAGTCTCTGTGAACAAGACCATGCACAGCATTCACTCAGGGAAAGTTTGAATTTTTGGAATTCGCTTTCATTGCCTGGGGGATTGCACTGCAGACCAGACAAGCGGGGCGGGACAGCAGAATCTGTGGAGCAGCCAGGCATGGTGAGCCAAAAACTTTTGGCTGCTTAAAAGTGAATGTATACCACTGTCCTCTTGCTACAGTCAATCCTGAAAGCATAAACTCTGCCCCTGTTGCACCCCCTCGTGTCTGTTCCCTGGGAAAGATCCCTGTATGATGCCACTCTGTAGCCTCCACCGCGTGGCTGTAAAGTGACGCTCATTGTTATGCAAAGGAACAGTGAAGCACTCCCAATACTAATAGTACACAAATTACTCTAATTAAATGCAGGAGTCTCCGAGCGAGATCACCCTGAGGAGGGTCACTGAGGCAGATAGAGAGTGCATGCTGTGTGAAAGCCAGCACAAACCAGGGGCCTATGCAGCCATGCTCGTGGAGGCAATGGTCCCGGAGTACCTGATGATAGCCTGGCGCGGAAAAGTGTGCTACCACGGAGCACCCAATAAGGCAGCTCTCCCCACGAACCTCATGCGGAGGCTTTTTGATTACCTGCAGGAGAGCTTCTCAGAAATCTCCCAAGAGGATTTCTGTTCCATCCCCATATATATTGGCCTTCTTTTCACATAGTTAATATTCCTGTTCTGTTAGAAAAAAATGTTTACATGTTTAAAGCACTTACCGACTGATCCTTCCCCTGATTCAGGGTCCGGGGTAACGGCTGGGGAGGGTTGGTAGGGGATCTCAGTGAGGGTGATGAAGAGATCCTGGCTGTCGGGGAAATCAGCGTTGTAAGCGCTGTCGACTGCCTCGTCCTCCTCATCCTCCCCGTCCGCGAACATCTCCGAGGAACAGTCCGTCGACAGTATCCCATCCTCAGAGTCCATGCACACTGGTGGGGCAGTGGTGGCAGACCCACCGAGAATGGCATGCAGTGCCTCGTAGAACTGGCATGTCTGGGGCTGGGCTCCGGAGCGTCCGTTTGCCTCTCTGATTTTTTGGTAGCCTTGTCTCAGCTCCTTGACTTTCACGCGGCACTGCGTTGTATCCCGGCTGTATCCTCTGAGTGCCATGGCTTTGGAGACCTTCTCGTAGGTCTTTGCATTCCGTTTTTTGGAGCGCAGCTCCGAAAGCACAGACTCCTCGCCCCACACAGCGATCAGATCCAAGACTTCCTGGTCAGTCCATGCTGGGGCCCTCTTTCTAGTCTGAGATTGCATGGACACCTCTGCTGGAGAGCTCTGCATCGCTGCCAGTGCTGCTGAGCTCGCCACGACGTCCACACAGGAAATGAGATTCAAACTGGCCAGACAGGAAAAGGAATTCAAATTTCCACGGGGCTTTTCCTGTGTGGCTGGTCAGAGCATCCAAGCTTGGACTGCTGTCCAGAGCGTCAACAGAGTGGTGCACTGTGGGATAGCTCTCGGAGCTACTAAGGTCGATTTGCATCCACACCTAGCCTACTTCGACATAGCCATCGGGGAGGAGTACAGAAGTCGAACTAAAGAGCCCTCTATGTCGAATTAAATAGCTTAGTGGTGTGGACGGGTGCACGGTTAATTCGAATTAACGCTGCTAAATTCGAATTAAAGTCCTAGTGTGGACCAGGCCTCAGTTATAGCACGTGGCCCAAACCACAAAACCACTTTTCCTATCTTCATATAAGACTTTCTTATACACTATAATGTTTAATGTAAGCCAGCTGAAGACATGAAAAAACATGTATTTGCAGCTCATATTGAAACAAATGGTGGGATGACTGGACTGCCAACCTGGTTGCTCAATGACGTACATCAATCTGCATAATGAAGGGTATTTGATGGGGGCCACACTATTTGACACAACACTGAATTGTCTGCATTCCATCATTTTGTCTCACAGCTGTGTTTCTGCCTGTGATAGTTTACAAGATATTGGACCTTTAAATCATTCTTGTTCCTTGGATCTGACAGTAGTTTTTTGATACTGGTAAATACTGAATATAGCAACCCTTGGACTTCAGACTTTTTCAGTTTGCAATCTCTGTTTTTCATGGGACTGTCTTTTCATTCTGGGTTTATACAGTACTTTTCACAATAGCATTCATGACTGCACTCCTTGATTCTACCACAATACTAATAAATAATTCATAATAGTGTGATGAAGCAGAGAAACTGGCCACTAGCTTGGCTGGAGTTAAGGAGTCCCCTTGGGCCCAGCTATTCCCACCCCATTATACCTGAAGCCAGTGCCGGGCCTGGAGGGAGAGAAAAGGAGAGAGCCTGGCTCAGTTCAGTGCTGACTGGGGAAAGTCAGGAGCTAGCTACTGCCCTACGTGATAGGAAGGATCACCAGCCTGCCAGCCAAAGCAGCTGTGTCCCATTCTGTGTACATTCTGTATCCCAGCCAAGGGAGACTGTGGAGGAGACCTATGAGCCTCTGGCAAGTGAGGTAACTGCAGCCAAGAATCATTGTGGGGTTCAGCTGCACCAACCGTATGACTGCCCTGTCTGAAGAAGCCTGGGACCATGGCCAGGCACGTACAAGATCAATGAGCGGGTGCCACAGGAGTCAAGCCACACCAGCAAATTGAAACTATAGTCAAGAAAAAAAAATTGTCTGACACTGATAAACACAATTTGTTGGGGGAAGATTCAACAACGTTTTGTAAAGGGAAATCATGCCTCACCAATCTGGTAGTATTGTTTGTTGGGTCAACAAGAAGGTGGACAAGGGGGATTCAGTGGATATAAAGTATTTAGATTTTCAGAAATCCTTTGATAAGGTCCCTCACCATAGGCTCTTAAGCAAAGTAAGCTGTCATGGGATAAGAGGGAAGGTCCTCTCACAGATTGGTAACTTGTTAAAAGATGGGAAACAAAGGGTAGGAATAAATGGTCAGTTTTCAGAATGGAGAGAGATAAATAGTGGTGTTCCCCGGGGTCTGTACTGGCTCAGTCCTATTCAACATATTCATAAAAGATCTGGAAAGAGGGGTAGACCGTGAGGTGGCAAAATTTGCCTATGATACAAAATTACTCAAGATAGTTAAGTCCCAGGCAGCCTGCAAAGAGCTACAAAAAGCTCTCTCAAAACTGGGTGTCTGGGCAACAAAATGCCAGATGAAATTCAATGTTGATAAATGCAAAGCAATGCACATTGGAAAACATAATCCCAACTATACATATAAAATGATGGGGTCTAAATTAGCTGTTACCACTCAAGAACAAGATCTTGGAGTCATTGTGAATAGTTCTTTGAAAACATCCACTCAATGTGAAGCAACAGTCAAAAAAGCAAACTTAATGTTGGCAATCATTAAGAAAGGTATAGATAATAAGGCAAAAAATATCATATTGCCTCTGTATAAATCCATGGTACACCCACATCTTAAATGCTGTGTGCAGATGTGGTCGCTCCATCTGAAAAGGAAATATATATTGGCAATGGAAAAGGTTCAGAAAAGGGCAACAAAATTGATTAGGGGTATAGAATGGCTTCCGTATGAGGAGAGATTAATAAGACTCAGACTTTTCAACTTGGGAAAGAGACAACTAAGAGCAGATATGATAGAGGTCTATAAAATCATGACTGGTTTGGAGAAAGTAAATAAGGAAGTGTTAGTTACTCCTTCTCATAAACCAAGAACTGAGGGTCACCAAATGAAATTGATGGGCAGTAGGTTCAGGGCCGCCCGGGAGAGGCAAGGGGGACAATTTGCCCCAGGCCCCACAGGGGGCCCCACAAGTTTTTCAGGGCCCCTGGAGCAGGGTCCTTCACTCACTCCAGGGGCCCCAGAGCTTCTTCCGCTCCAGGTCTTTGGCAGCAATTTGGCAGGGGGTCCTTCTGCTCCAGGACCTGCCACCAAAGTGCCAGGTCTTCAGCAGCAATTCAGCAGCAGGGGCCCCACCACCACCAAAGACCCCGGGCCCCCTGAATCCGCTGGGCAGCCCTGAGCAGGTTTAAAACTGTGACAAAGTTCTGTCCTTAACTCCATAGGTCCTGCATGTCCTGGCAGATTTTGCTAGCCTCAGAGGCTCACTGTGACCCTCCACATAGCCCTTCTCTCTCTAGAGGCAAGGGTCACAGTTTAATGAGCCATTTTCATCATAAGCCAACAACAGAGATGAGGAGAAGCAATCCTCCCTCAGACAGTCTCCGTTGTCTCCCAGTCTCAGTGATTAATCAGGGAGGGGAGTGGGGAGCCCAGGCCTATCCTCTACTCCAGGCTCTAGCTCAGGGACCCTAAAATTAGCAGCTATGGTAGCTGCCTTTTTGGAAATAGGATGTGTACAATTCCCTGGGCCACTTCCCCACATCAGCCCCCACTCAATATCTCCTTCACCATTACCTCATAGCCTCCTTCCTTGCACCTGATATGGCTTCATACTGCTTCATTCCTCCAACAGCACAACTCACTCCTATAGCTCCTGACACCCACACCTCACTGACTAACTGAGAGGCTTTTAACTAGTTCCACCCAGCCCTTTATTGGCTTCAGGTGTTCCAATCAATGTAGCTATCTCCACTGCCTTCTAGAATGATCTTAATTGGCCGTAGATGTCTTGATTTATCTGGAGTAACTGCCATTTGATTACCATGGTACCAGGGATTTGTTTAGCCTGGGGCTAACATACCTGTTCCTCACTACTTTACTGTAGCCATCTGGCCTTACCCCATCACAAAACAAACAAAAGGAAGTATTTTTTCACACAACTCACAATCAACCTGTGGAACTCTTTGCCAGAGGATATTGTGAAGGCCAAGACTATAACAGAGTTCAAAAAAGAACTAGATAAATTCATGGAGGATAGGTCCATCAATGGCTATTAGCCAGGATGGGCAGGGATGGTGTCCCTAGCCTCTGTTTGCCAGAAGCTGGGAATGAGCAACAGGGAATGGATCACTTGATGATTACCTGTTCATTCCCTCTGGGGAACCAGGCATTGGCCACTGTTTTTTACTTCCCTGTACCTATTGGGTTCCGAGAAGTGAGCTGCCGGAAGTCCGCCCACTGCTAAAGGATCACCCCCCCCACAGCCTAAGGGAGGATTTACAGGACCTGAAAACCCAACTGAGTTTGGGGGACAACTAATAAAACAACAGGGACAGGAGTGCGGTCAAAGGGTCAAAGGAAGGGATCCTGACGGGGACACTGAGCAGAGAACCTCGGACAGCGCCCACTGCTCCTCGAAGGCATCAAGGGAGCCAGTGGACACCGCCCAGACGAACTCTGCCAGGATGCGTGAATAGACAGAGGATCAGAAACAAGCCCCACAGTCAGTATAGGGGCTGCAACCTAGCACACTCTAAGTAAACGTGCACCAGGGTCTCCCTCGCGCCGCAGAAGGGACAGGTGTCTGGGACAGGGGTAAACCGCACCAAGTACATGCCTGTGCTCACGGCCCCATGCATTGGCCACTCCTTGGAAGGCAAGATACTGGGTTAGATGGATTTTTGGTCTGACCCAGTATGGCCATTCTTATGTTCTAACATTGTGTTCATCCACGTGTCTGATAATTCTGTTCTTTATTACAATTTCAACCAATTAACCTGGTACTGAAGTTAGGCATACTGGCTAGTAATTGCCAAGATTACCACAGGATTCTTTTTTAAAAAATCAGCATTACATTAATTAACCTTCAGTTATTTAGTATGGAGGCTAAGTTAAATGATACGATGCATACCACAGGGAGTACTTCTGCAATTTCAAATTTGAGATGCTTCAGAACTCTTTGATGAATATCATTTGGTGCTGGGGACTTATTACTGTTTAATTTCTCAATTTGTTCCAAAACCTCCTCTAATTACACCTCAGTCTGGGATAGTTCCTCAGATTCGTCACCTAAAAGGAATGGCTCAGGTGTGGGAATCTCCCTCTCATCCTCTTCAATGAGGACCAGTGCAAAAAATTCATTTAGCTTCTATACAACAGTCCTGTCTTCCTTGAGTGTTCCTGTAGCACCTCAATCATCCAGTAGCTCCACTGATGTACTTAAGAAATGTTGCAGTTAATATTTGTTTCCTTTGCTAGTTGCTCTTCAAATTCTTTTCTTGGCCTGTCTAATTATACTTTTACACATGACTTGCTACAGTTTATACTCCTTTCTATTTTACTTCTCTTTATCTTCCAATGTTTACAGGATGTCTTTTTTTGTCTTTCATTATCTCTTACTCTGTTTAGCCATGATGGTATTTTTTAGATCTTTTACTGGTTTGTTTCTTTTTTTGAAAGGGGGTGGGGGAGATATACATATAGTTTTAGCCATTACTTTGGTGTATTTAAAGAGCTTCCATGCATCTTGCAGGCATCTAACTTTTCTGACTGTTCTTTTTAATTTCTGTTCAACCAGCTTCCTCACTTTTGTGTAGTTCTCCTTTTGGAAATTAAGTGCTATAGTGGTCGGTTTGTTTAGAATCCCCCCACCCTTTATAAGAATCTAAATTTAATTATATTATGGTCGCTATTAAAAAGTGGTTCAGCTGTACTCATGTTGTGGATCAGAACCTGTGCACCACTTAGGACTAACTCAACAGTTGCCTCTCCCATTGTGGATTCCAGAACTAGCTGTTCCAAGAAGCAATCGTTAATGGTGCTTAGAAATTTTATCTCTGCATCCTGTCCTGAGGTGAAATGTTTTCACTCAAAAGAGGGAGAGTTGAAATCGCCTATTAATAATAGCTTTTCTGTTTTTGTAGTCTTTCTAATCTCCCTGAGCATTTCACAACCACTGTCACCATTCTGGTCAGGTGGTTGGTAGTATATTCTTACTGCTGTACTATTATTAATCAAGCATATTCTATCTGTAGAGATTCTATGGTACAGTTTGATTCATAAAAGATTTTTATTGTATTTGACTCTATGCTTTCTTTCAAATATAGTACCACTCCACCACCAGCATCACACTCCGTCATTCCTATATTTTGTCCACTGGAACTACCATGTCCCGTTGCTAATCATCATTCCACCAAGTTTCTGTAATATCAATATCCTCATTAATTATTATACATACAATCAAAGATGAAATAGTGTATCAATGGGTGATGAGTCCACTGACAGAGTGAAGTATAGACTTAACGTCCTGGAACTTAATGTACACTTTTGATATTACGTGGAGCTCTCCTGCAATTTAGCAAAACTACTCCTTTTATAATCCATTGTAATACCAATTAAAGTTAAACAGCCCCTTACCTTAATTATATGTCCACCACCTCCTTAGTGGCTCTTTACATTACACATTATTTAAATTAACTTCTGCACAAATGTCTTTCCCATAATATTAGATAGCATTTTAATAAAATATTCACAATTCTTAAAAAAACACTCATTTAAACCTTGCTCAACACAGTTTTAAGCAAAACATAACTGCAACATAACCTTGGATCATGTCCTTCCTAACTTCAGTTTCCCTGTCTTATTCCCTGTATCCAACTTATCTTTCTTAGACTAGCAACTTCAATATCCTTCTTAGATGCTCCTCTACATTTATAAATTTGGGTTTGGCCTCCTTATGTCTTAACTTAAATCATTCCTTAGGCTACCCCTGTATCCATCTGTTGTGTCTTGTCTTATTCTTAGATTGTAAACTGTTTAGGGCAGGAACATTTTGTTCTGTATTTGTACAGTGCTTAGCACAATTGGGTCCTGTTCCATCACTGGAGATCCTAAGTACTACAGTAATACACTACATAATCATTTTAAGATGTTCTGGGAGTTTGCATCATTTGTGGGAATTTATTTAATCAAAGGAGGCAGATGTGCTCTCAAAAGCCTGGATTCACAGGCAAGTGAAAAATGCTGCATGTCACAATGTAATTAATTTTTTATAGACTGATATTCCTTGGAACATCAGGAGAGTGAATCAAATACTTCCATTTTATTAAAGGGCTGATGGAGCCACTCACATCTCTTCACAGGAAAAATACGTTCATGTAGTATAAATGATCAACTTTGGTCTTTATTTGATTTAATTTCTTTTTTTTTAATTGCTGTTGGGTGTAAAAGGGAATGTATGCATCACCTCAATGGTTTTGTTGTTTGTTGTTTGTTTTCCAGTTTGTTAGTAGCACTGATCTGCAAGATATAATATTTATACAGTGTGTGTCCAAATGAAACCCAAACCCCTGTGGAATTAAATGTTACATCCACCTGTATAGCTAAAGAATTTAAAATGGAAGTTATTATGGAAAATGCCATTCACACCCATTATTATTCTGAGTATGATCTGATTCATAGACATCACTAAATTACTTGAAAAACATTCTGTGTATCATTTACACAAAGGTAAACTGCACTTACACTCTACTAATATATTTTAAATGCTTTTATCTTTTATTGCACTATGAGTAATGCTGCAAAGTAATGATAAAAAGATAGACTTACAAAAAACCTGCATATTTTAGAAAACAAGATTTACTTTCTATCAGTAATCATGCAAATAATAATTACGATGAAACAGATGTATTGCAAAAGCCTAAGTTTGTTTCTAAAGGGGTCCCTCTTGCTTCAGTGAAAATGTCACATTGGGAAAGAGAATGAAGTTTGTATTTGTGATATAAGTTTGTATGGCTGTGTCAATATACCTGATTTATATTTGTGTTTCAGGTCCAGATCTAGGAAGGCATTTAAGCAGATGCTTAATTTTAACTGTGAGAATAGACCGATTCAATAGGATTATTTACATGCTTAATGTAAGCATGTGCTTAAGTGCATGGCTGGATCAGGTACTATAAGTTTGAGTTAAATACAAGTGAATTACACAAGATTTTCTTGGAAAAGTGAGGGTGTGTTGCTTGTGTGGATATTTAATGTTAGAGGATTTTAAAAGAGACCTAGAGGATTTAGCATTTAATAGCAATGAGATTGAGACACATAAATCCCATAGACTCTTTGAATATCCCACTTTTTAATGAACAAAGTTTCATATTCAGTACCAGAAGTTAAAGCCACTACCTAGTTGAAACTGGTTACAATAATAAGCACTTTTTTTCCAAAGCAACAGGCACAACCCAGTGTAGCCAAGCTCTGCACTGATGAACAATTTCATGTGAAATTATCTTGCAAAGGGAACAAAAACTCTCAATGGCAAGAATCTTATTGAAATATCTATTCCATTTGCTTCATATTCTTCTTCATTTTGGTAAGTGGATATCAAAAGATTGAAGAGGAAATCCTGGCCCTACTGAAATCAATAGAAGTTTTGCCATTGAATTCAATAGGGCCAGGATTTCACCCTCAGAGATTAGATGATTTTCATGTAACCTGCCCTCCAAAACCTTGAATACATATTCAAGTTTTATCTAAACCCTTGTATCTGAAAAGCTCACCTGGAAACCTCATGACAAAAAGCTTTCTTCTGAGAGCTCTGTTTTTTCTTGCTTCCATTGGGAATAAACAGACAAAACCATAATCTATTGCTATTCATTTAGATTTTTGAGTTTGTGCCCTGAATATCTTTACTGTTTATGGATAATTTTCAAATAATGAAAATTAATCTGTTATTCAGGCACCTTGCACTAAGATACTGAGTTTGACATCAAAAGATTACTAGATTAATATATTCTTTTTATTCCTGTCCATCATCTCAGCAGTGACGATGAGCCAAATTAAGTCTTTCCACTACTTTCTCCCTTGCACCAGCTTCACAGTGGTCTTTCTTGAATTTTCTGTAACAGCATAATTTCTTGTCCTGGCCATTTTCTTATCACTTCATTTATTTTTATTCTCTGTAGTCTTGAAACTTCTCTTCCAGATCATTTCTGCAGTCAGTATCTTTTAGGTTTCCTCATACTCCAACATTCTGACCTGTAGTATTGGCATGACAGCTGTCTAACAGACATTGACTTATTTTTATCTAATTTTTTTAGCCTTCCAGATCTTGCAGAGTTTTCTGAATGCAACAGTGGCTAGTTCAATTCTTTTTTTATGTCATCTTCATTATTTCCACTCTTTGACACTAGTCCTCCAAGCTACTCAATTTTTCCACTATCTCTAATTTTGTCTCCAATTTGATCTTTACTCCTTCCTCGTTTGCCATCATTTTTGTCTTCTGTGTGCTGTGTGAGGAGAATTGTGGCTTCATTCACATGGAGAACAATGGGAGATGGTGGTCAGATAGTAACACCATTCAAATATATATGCATAATTGTAGTTTATGTTTAAGATAGTTTAGTGTTTGTGGACCTTAATGATATTAAGCTGATTTTTAAAGACATATTCAATTTTTATAATTTGTCTTCTACTGGTGTCACAACAGGGCAGAATTAAGGTTTCTGTTGAAGAAAAGCCTTTGGAAAAATTGATCATCAATCTTTAAAAAAAATCATATTTAGCCTTGGCACAAGAGTTCAGTGACTTTTAGCAATATAGGAAGTTTGAAGAATCTGTGATCAGGCATATGCCCTCACTATACATTTCCAAACTTTAACTTCTTTTAAATTCATCCTTACCTGGGTATTTTCTTAGGTTTGGGATATTTACAAAACCCTTGTACTGTAGTTTACCCTAAATTATATTCTTAGCCTTAACTCTAGTGTACTTAATGTTTCCTAAGAAGTGAGCTGTGATCTCTCTCCCAGTCCTATTGCAAAGGATTTTGCTGATCTGTCTAGTGGAAGTAAGCCAAGTGTAAGAAATCTGACAGGATGTATGCTCGGTTATATGTGTTAATGCATGGCACATACTTGCAACCCTCTGTCCACCTCTTCAATCCCACATATTTTGTCAAGTAGTTTTATTACAGAGCTCTTAATAAAGCTTCCGAGGGTATGTATATACTGTGACACTGCTTCCTATATTTTTCATAGTAACATTATATGATTGTGTCATAATCAGTGTGTTTTATGCAAGATAGGTCATGTGAGGTATCATTGGAAAGGTTATGATTTACTGAATATGATTATTTTATCTGTATGCACATACCATTTTTGTATCTAATGTTAAGAATATTAACTATACATCTGTACTACAAAAGTGTTTGCACCTGGGGAATGCACACCAGAGAGAATGCAATTAGTCTGGCTGGCTAGCTGGGAACAAGTCAATGGACCATTAGGGAGAACTATAGGTTTTTGAAGATGCTAATCTCCCACCTTCCTGAGAAGCTTTCCTGGGATGGTACAAATAACCTGTGACTAATGGCTGCTTTGACATTGCAGGCTCAAGTGATCAAGTCATCTGGTGCTGGACTCCATGACAGAATACCAGTATTTTTCCACTGAGAGGATGGGGAAACAACATTGGAAAACAAAGGATTCCCGCCATATGTAAAACCTATTTAAGGCAGGGGAGTGACATAATCAGGGTTCATTCTTCACTGAATCCCTACCCAGGATGACTGCTGTGAACATCTAAGAAACAAGGACAAAGGGGAGGAGAAAGACTGAGCCCAGGCTGGAAAGATGTCTGGCCTGTGAAAGAAATACCTGGAGTTTTAAACTACAAGCAAGAGCAGTTTGCCTTCAAGAACCTATGCAATCTGCCTAAAACAACATTTAGGGTGAGAAATTACTACTTGTAACCAGTTTTAGTATTGTAAGCTTATATTGAATTTTGCTTTATTTGCTGAGTGATCTGCTTTGATTTGTGTGATATCCCTTATAATCACTTAAAATCTATTTTCTGTGGCTAATAAACTTGTTTTTGTTTTCTCTAAAACTGTTTTTTGTAATTCATAATGGGGGGAAGGGCAAAAAGCTGTGCATCTCTTCCTCCACATTGAGAGAGGGGGCGGATTTCAATAAGCTTACACTGCATAGTTGTCTGTGCAGCGCAAGATGATACAATTTTGCATTTACACTCCAGAGGGGGTGTGCACTTGAGTGCTGGGCAATTCCTTAGCTGAAGTCTTCCCATACAGTGCTGATTTCAGTGTCTGTCTCCTTCTGCAGCTGTGTCCCTATCTGCGTGTGTCCTGAAGGAGGCTTGAGAGGGCCTGGCTCAGCAAGACAGTGTAAGGGAGCCCCGGCTGCTGTATCAGGTGGGCTCAGTGGTACCCCAGTACATCAGGTGGCAATCTGGAGGGGGGGAACCCATCACATATACTGTACCTTGGATAGCTATTCATGAGACTAGCTTATGCTGAAAGCACTGCTGTTGCTTCACTGTTCTGGTATGCAAGCTAGCTAGAATAAAGCTATCTTGGCTGCAATCACAGGGTGTGATTGCAGAATATGCAAACTCTTAGAGACAATCTCATCAGCTGCCCCACTACCTTGTGTGCCAATCTCAGTGCTACTATCTGAAGAAAAACAAATCATGTTTTAGAAGGATATTTGTGCACTCCAACCTACAGCAGCTAGACATTGTGCCTGAAAGTCTCTTCCCACAATAATAGATACATGTAAGGTGGTATAATGATATTTAGAAAACAAAATAAAAGCCTGATAAAATACTGCTGTTTGGAGAAATGTGGAGACTGGAAAACCTATTACCTATTTTTAAATTGTTCAAAACACATAAAGCTATAAATACATGCATTATATAACAAATCCCAGCCTGGCATCTTCTCTGTCTAAAAGCCTCAGGACTACAATTAAAACAACACATTTCAACATCAGTATTCCATTTAATCTGATTATGTTTGAGACAGCTGATTTGTGTTGACCACTGGAAAAAAAAATCTCACTACCCAGCAAGTCTTTTACGCAAAAATGAATACATTGAATCATTTCTTTCTCAACCATGCTTAATTCTGCCCTCCCTCCACCCCCACATGCTGTCCATATTACTCGTTATCAAGTAATAATTATGTCTATAAATGTATAACTACTTCCATGCTGCATCACATACCAGACATAGTAAATGATGCAACTTGACCGTACAACACCACTTCTAATGTTTAAAATATCGCTGGCCCTGTGGACCAAATAATGTTGAGAAATATTACTACCACAAGGTGTGGAATCTGGGGAGAGACAGTGCGGTGTAGTGGTTAGGAGTGGAGACAGGAGACCTGGGTATTCTATTCTCAACTTTGCCTGTTTCCCCTTTCACCCTTGTCTGTTTATATTATATTAAAAAAAATAAAGGACTGTCCATGTGTACAGGTATCTAGGACTATAACAACAATAATTGGATCTGGACAAAAATTGGCAAGTATTCGCCCCTCAATCTCCCCAAAATGTTTCTTTTTAAGGGGATTTTATTTTTTTTTCCAGTAAAAAGAAACCTGAAAAATTGGGAATTTTGAATTTGTTTTCACTGAAGAGAAAAAAAAAGTGTGTGTGGGGGGGGAAGGTGGAAGTAAACAGGGATTAGGAGAAACAGAGAGAGGGGGGCATGAATGGAAACAAACCAAAAGTTTCACAGTTTTTAGTTTTCTGTTGGAAAAAAATCAGAAGATTTTGGAAAATGTTTTGGTGTAAGAATTTTGACTAGCTCTAATAACACTAATAATAGAACTTGCAGCAACATTGTCCCTAGGAGCAGAAAATACTAAAGTAATTTATTAAACAATATTTTTAATTAGTTTGAGGCAGAGTACTTTAAAGATTAAGATGAAAAAGTTTGTTGTTAGATTTCCAGAAAGCCTTTGACAAGGTCCCTCACCAAAGGCTCTTATGTAAATTAAGCTGTCATGGGATAAAAGGGAAGGTCCTTTCATGGATTGAGAACTGGTTAAAGGACAGGGAACAAAGGGTAGGAATTAATGGTAAATTCTCAGAATGGAGAGAGGTAACTAGTGGTGTTCCCCAGGGGTCAGTCCTAGGACCAATCCTATTCAATTTATTAATAAATGATCTGGAGAAAGGGGTAAACAGTGAGATGGCAAAGTTTGCAGATGATACTAAACTGCTCAAGATAGTTAAGACCAAAGCAGATTGTGAAGAACTTCAAAAAGATCTCACAAAACTAAGTGATTGGGCAACAAAATGGCAAATGAAATTTAATGTGGATAAATGTAAAGTAATGCACATTGGAAAAAATAACCCCGACTATACATACAACATGATGGGGGCTAATTTAGCTACAACGAGTCAGGAAAAATATCTTGGAGTCATCGTGGACAGTTCTCTGAAGATGTCCACGCAGTTTGCAGAGGCAGTCAAAAAAGCAAACAGGATGTTAGGAATCATTAAAAAGGGGATAGAGAATAAGACTGAGAATATATTATTGCCCTTATATAAATCCATGGTACGCCCACATCTCGAATACTGTGTACAGATGTGGTCTCCTCACCTCAAAAAAGATATTCTAGCACTAGAAAAGGTTCAGAAAAGGGCAACTAAAATGATTAGGGGTTTAGAGAGGGTCCCATACGAGGAAAGATTAAAGAGGCTAGGACTCTTCAGCCTGGAAAAGAGAAGACTAAGGGGGGATATGATAGAGGTATATAAAATCATGAGTGATGTTGAGAAAGTGGATAAGGAAAAGTTATTTACTTATTCCCATAATACAAGAACTAGGGGTCACCAAATGAAATTAATAGGCAGCAGGTTTAAAACAAATAAAAGGAAGTTCTTCTTCACGCAGCACACAGTCAACTTGTGGAACTCCTTACTTGAGGAGGTTGTGAAGGCTAGGACTATAACAATGTTTAAAAGGGGACTGGATAAATTCATGGTGGCTAAGTCCATAAATGGCAATTAGCTAGGATGGGTAAGAATGGTGTCCCTAGCCTCTGTTCATCAGAGGATGGAGATGGATGGCAGGAGAGAGATCACTTGATCATTGCCTGTTAGGTTCACTCCCTCTGGGGCACCTGGCATTGGCCACTGTCGGTAGACAGATACTGGGCTAGATGGACCTTTGGTCTGACCCGGTACACCGTTCTTATGTTCTTATGTTTTATACCCTAAAAGCTTTGTCTATAACTGAAACCAAATCTGAACCCCACAAACTGCAAAATCTCACTACTGCACACTCCTCAATCCCTGGTCACAAGTGATACGATAGTGTAAGGTTTCATGTGCTGGTCACACAAAGGCAAAGTAGGCAACACAATGAGTGCAGATTAATCCTACTATATGGATGCTGCCAGTCTAGACCCTTTGCCATTATCCTTGACTACTGAGAGCTATACAATTCTTGAACCCAGTTGACTTCAAATTCAGAGATCCCTATGCAACTCAAGGCCCAGATCTTGGTCCCTCATGATTGTCCCTGGTGTTAGCTGTGACTACTTATAGCCACTATCCAGTGTGTCCACTGGGCATATCGCAAGGAGGAAAGGATCTGCGTAAACAAGAAATGAAGACAGTCTTGTGTTTACCCTGATCATAGTATCTTGGGTCTCTAATCTCTATGGTCTCAGAGGGGCATCTACTGCAGAAACTTTTGCTATAGACTTCAAAAAGGAATAAAATCATGCCCAAGATTCTCTACTCTTTCTCACCCATTTTTGCAGTCCAAAGATGTCCAGATAAGAATTTGTATTTTGTGATGGTTATACACAATGAATTGAAGCTTCTTTTGAAAACCACCCATCACCAGAATATATTCTATAGGAGGAGTTAAAAATTACCAAACCTTCATAAACAAATTACTTTATTGGAAAACAGTGTTCTACAAGATGCAAGTCTAGGATTGTGTGTTTTCCCTGTAACACTTAAACTTTTAATTGAAAATTGAAACATGCACCACTGCTTTATATGTTTGGCTATGCTTCAAGGGTCTGTTTTTTTTGTTTTGTTTTTGTTTTTGTTTTGTTTTTAAATTGGTGACCAGCTGCTCTTCTTTTGACTTAAATAGGCTGAAACACCTATTCCTTCTGAAAAATCAGGCCATAATTGCTTGTAACATTAGCTGTTGTAGAGTTACAGGGAAACCTTAACTCAAGTCTTGGCATATAAGTGAAAAAGGAACCAATTTTCCATCCTTTTGTTTTTAAGACACAAATATTTGTTATTTTCAAGTGTAAACATATAATCTGTTACCACTCTGGGACCTTCACATTTCAAATAAATGATTTTCAGTTCACCTTTAAGTATTTTTACTACTTCAATATTGAAGTTCACAGATAGCTTTTCAAAGATTACCAGTAACTTTAAGAGTACCAGATGCCATAAATAAGCAGTAAATCAGTATTTTCAAAAGGTCATTCAGCATAATTGAGCTCAGTTATCTTGCAGCAAAATATACACCAGGTTATATTGCCAAGAATGATAAATGACATTCAAATCTAAAGGTCTCTATAAAATTATACATTTTTGGCCTTGCCAAAATAAATCAATTTTGAACTGGGCCCCATAAATAAACCCCCTGAATTTACTGCAAGCTTCATCCAAGGCTAACAAAGCTTCTGAAGTTGGGTTTTCTTGGCACACCAAGAAGCCCCAGTCAAGTTGATGTCTCAATATATTAGGTGCAGAAAAATGAGAAAAACTGCAAAAAGATCATGTGTTGGTATAGGTTCTGTTATATTAATTTAGATGGAACAAATGGGCTAAAGGTGTTAACAAACCAGTTACTGTCCAATATTAAACAGCATTAAATAAGGTTTGAGGTTTGGTATACAGCCTCCTTAGAACTCTGGCAAACAGACTATTAAAAATCTTTTCAATTTTTTCATTAAAGTAAAGAAGGAAAGTTAGCTAAAGCTATTGAACTGTAAAGTATTAAATAAAGCTTTCATTTTAACAACATCCATCATTCCTCTCTCTTTAGCTGGAGAGAGTTTTTAGGGGGAAGAAACACCATGTTTGACAGTCTCTTAGCTGGTATCAAAGATAGTAATAACTGTCCATTTGGGGAAAAGAGAAAAAGTTAGTTGAGATGGGCTGGAGTTGTTATTGTCACTGCTGCTGTGAGAATTTGATCTCATTTCATCCCAAGAGATAGCTGGGATTCAGATGAAGCCAGTAGAAGCGGCAATGTTATCTTGGTCCCCCTTTCTGGCCAAGGTTGTCCAGGACATTTCTTCCGATTAGGCACAGCGTCTCACAAGATGGTGGCAGCCATGTTGGTGAAGCTTGCTTCAGTAGCCTCCATTTGTTCTTCAATTCCCCCTGCCCCAAAGTCTATTTCTTTAAGGACCCAAAATGAGAGTGTTGGATGGAATAATCCATCCCCTCATTATTTTGTCCCCCAGTTTGTCCTAATACCTAACACACCAATTTTGGTTCATTAATTTCCAGACCCACATTTTCTTGTTTACCATGCACAGTCTTAATACAATTCTTGAGTTATATCAAGTACACTTCTTGGTTTAGACTAATTCAGTCAGTCAGTCTCCTTTCTGTACATTTTCCCATCAGCGTTTATCATCTTATGAGCTTTCACATACTTTTACAACTGAGCTCACAATCAGAATCAATTTGTAAGTCCACCTATCACAACAGCCCTCAACATACATAGTTCATTGTTTTGAGCATTTTTTCCCATTTCAGTGGTCCCTTCTGTGATGCTTCTTGGGGCACTCAGAACTAAGAGTCATCTTGTTACCCTCTGACTCCAGCATATGGGAGTCTTGCCTGTGCCTGATTGAGTGTCAGTTCCCTAGTACCATCCGCCTTTCAGCCACTCAAGCAGTCTCTTTTGGGCTATAGCAGCCCTATTTTCACCTTTCAAGTTAACACTAAGTGAACCTCAATCCCTGAGTCCCTTTGAATAGTTCCTCTGTGATATGCAACCCTTGAGAGTGGCTATTCATAGAAATCCCAGATCCTCTTCACCCAAAGGTTCAGTGTACCCCAATCTACCTTTTTTACCTTAAACCATTGTTCCTGTAAACCACACACCACTTCTGTTTTATTGCTCACAAGAAGGGTTACTTAAGAAAGGGTAATGATTTAACTAGGAATGAGAGAGGGTGATAGAAACAAATGGATACAATACAAAACAAAATCATAAAACATGAATCTGGGTCTACACTTATTAATACTGACCTTTCTTATCTAATAAAGTATGTTTTCCTCCAAAGTTCAGTCTGTTACAGAACTGTCTAGTTTCACAAGAACAAGGATCCAAATGTTTATAAAAACACCACCAATCCACAAGGGTTTTCCTCAGTGAATGTATCCAGAGAGTCTTTCCTCCTCCTCTGTTATACTGAAGCAGTTTTGATTCTATTCATAGACAGGGAAAACCTTTGTCTTTTTGTAATGTTCCTTTTTTGTCTTCAAGTAGTTATGATGGTTTGCAGTTGCCACTGAAAGTCTTAGGGCTTGTCTACACTTAAAATGCTACAGTGGCACAGCTGTGCTGCGGTAGCACTTCAGTGTGGACACTACCTAGGTCAAAGGGATGGATTCTCCCATTGGTGTAGGTAATCCACCTCCCTGAGAGGTGGTAGCAAGGTGGATGGAAGAATTTTTCCATTGACCTAGTGCTTTCTACACAGGGACTTAGTTCGGCTTAACTGTGCAGCTCAGGGATGTGGATTTTTCAAACCTGTGACTGAAGTAGTTAAACAGATCTAATTTTCTAGTTTAGACCAGGCTTTAGTACTGATCAAGGCCAAACAACTGAGCCTTGCACTGCATCACTAGCTAGCCAGAGCAAGAAGTCAACTCCCTCCTGTCTGAATGGGCTACCACTTGAAACATTATATTCTGGTGACTAATTTTTACTCCAAATCCATAAAGCATACTTTCCATATAAATACATTATTCCTTGACAATTACCAATACATACATCTCACAATGAATATGAATCTTGGTAAGTTACAAGCTTTTTCAGATATCTTCCATGTTACTCTTTATGGATAAATATGCTGTAAGACATGTTTGACATGATGAATTTGGTCAGGTCTGAGATAAGTTGTTTGATAAGAACAGTGAACCCTTTGCCAAGGGGTCTCTGTAGAATATGTCCCTATTGTGTTTCTACCTGGACATTAAAGGTTGGCAATATAGAATAAGCAATTGAGTAGAAGTGGATCTTGAGGAGGGATTTGAGGGAGGGGAGGATAGAGGAGTTTAGAGAGGGCATTCCATGCATAGGGAATTGCATGGAACAAGGTGTCAAACATTTGTGAAATAGATGATGAAGGATGACATCATTGGTTGGTAAAAGATGTGGTGAGAAGTATCAGTCAGAGAGAAAGGTACATGACCTACAAACTTCTGCCAAGGAGAAAACTAGGAAGTCAGAGATAAGCCAATGGATCTGCAGAAAAGACTCTTGCCCAGATTGCTGGGAAATGGGGATTTCCTTTGTTCTGAACTATGCATTTTGTTCTTGCTGCAGTTTGATGGCTGGGTAAGTAGTATTGATCCTGACTCTAGGTAAAGGGGTCCTTACTTTGTTTCTCCTCCAAAAGTTCCAATGAGCAAAACACCAGAAAAAGAGAGTGGGGAGAGGGAAATTTTTTATCAACTTTAACATGCTTTGTCTTAAAAAAAAATTGTGAGACATTCATGGTATCCCTCTCACACACAGTCATACATGTACAAATTAGCAAGTATGAACACAACTATATTTCCCTTTGTCTGACCAACAAATTGAATGGTGACTCAAATTGAAATACCGCCTACAGGTTTCCATACATTTGCAAGGTAAAATTAACATTCAGCCAAACTGAATTATTGTAAGGATATGGCAACTGGTAAATGTCTATTAGTCACCTTATTAAGACAAGCTTTTTGTTTCACACAATGAGGACACTCAATCCATTAACCCTCATCTGTGTTTGCTAAATGCATATCTAAACTTAAAAAAAAAAACAAAAAAAACATACACCACAGAAACAGCCTCAGGCCACAAACAAAGCTCACCCAAGTTTAATAGCTTCCAAAATATCACTGGTGGATAAAGAAATAAAAGTGTAAGTGGAATTCACTGAGTGGAAGAAAAAGAGGTCATGTCAGTTATCAGACAGGAAATAATAGAGATCAACATTACTTATGTCAAGGTTTCAGTAGCTTTGAATTCAATTAGTGAGTCCAATACTGCACACCCTTTACTCACACTACTGTCCATTGACTTACTTGTGAAAGATAAGATTCCTAAAGTGAGTAAAGATCTACAGGATATGGTCCAATATTTGTAATGCAATTTGTTTTTTACTGTATATCCTGGGAGGTAAGGAAACTAAGAAATATATACAATAGTATATATATAGTCTGTTTTTAGAGATACAGCAAATATGTAAATAGGAACACCTGACTCCCAGAATATTAACAGGATCAATAAGGAAGTTGGTGGTAGAACTGAATTCTGCTTTATAGTACAAACAAGCATGCACCTAATTTATCATAGATATCAATGTTTTGTCAATTCTATAACAAGCGTTAGTGATTAGTCCTGGGGGAATCCTGTGCCATCCCGCATATGCACAGTTCATGTGTCATGCAGATTTTTTTTCTCCATAAAAAAATACATTCAGTCAGAGAAGTGCTGCAGTTATGCTTTTCACCCACCAGGTGCGGTTGCTGTGATGCCAGAACAGAGGCAGGTGGCTAATCACTCAGGGGCTGTAACAGTCAGCAGCTTTTAGGGAGAGAGCAGAGGCTGCATTCCTCACAGCGCCCTGCCCGAGGGGCCAGGTGAAGAACCATGGGATGTGTGTATATGTGGGGAGAACAGACAGAGCGGGGCACATGGGGATGCTGGGGTGTGTGTGTGTCACAGACTCTTGTTCAGAAGGGCTAGTGGGGGGGGGGGAAGAGTGTAGGGGGATGAATGGGAGTGGGGGCACAGGGGCCATATGGGGGGAGCAGTGGCTGAGTGGGATTGCAGAGACACATTGGGATGGGGGGCAGAGGGTTGCGGGGCCACAGGTGGTGGGGTGTGGCTGAGTGGAGGTGCAGGGCCACATAGGAACAGGGGTGGCTAAGTGGGGATGCAAGGTCAGGGTGTAAGGCAATGGGAGAGGGGGGTACAGGGATGGATGGGAAAGGGGTATAGGGATGCATGGGGACAGTCAAGAGGAGGAGTGGCTGAGTGGGGCAGGGCCACATGGAAACAGGGGAAAATGTGCCTGACTGATTGGGAGAGGTTAGGGGTCAGCCAGGGTCTACTGGGGGAGGTTTCCCTACTCCCTAACAATCCTTCCCCACAATGGAACTATTCCATACTTCTCCCACCCACATCCAACAACCTTCCAGGTTCACTCCCAGGCTCCTTCCCAGCAATTACATCCTTTTCCCTGAGCTCCTCCGTTACCCCTGACTCCCCCAAGCCTTTGTACCATTTCTGAGGGATGTGGGAAATATGATTCTGTCCTGTAATTTAAATGAATTATTACTCAAAGTTCTGTATTAATATGCCTACTAAGGAATCTATTTGTCAAAAAATATTTTCTAAATCTTTTTTGTTGACTATATTGTCACAGATATGCTTGTTGACTGGTATTTTGAAATGAATTACCAAAATAATTGAAACTGGTGTGAATATATTGTGTTATTTTGATAAAGTATGCAAAATTTTGCAATGTTGTGCACAGAATTTTTTTTGGGGGGGGACAGAATTCCCCCAGGAGTAAGTGATGCATCACAAGCTAGAAGGTACCATGAACTCTGGCCATATATGTTAGAATAATCCTGCTGTGCAATGGATGGTTTGTAAGTGTGGTAGAAAAGTGATAGTGGAGACAGCACTCTGGATTTTACTTCAGCATGGCAGAGTTATGAAATTTTTTGTGGTATCACTAAGACACTGAGTGGGCCAATCAAAGATTCTAAAGCCAGAAGTGACTACTGTGATCACCAAATTCCACCTCCTGTATAACACGGCTCATAGAAATTCCCTGATTTTTTTTTCTGTTTTAACTAGAGCATATCTGTTAGAAAAACCTCCAATCTTGATTTTAAAATTGCAATTGATGGAAAATTCACAACTTCCCTTTGTAAGTTGTTCCAAACTATTAAATATTCACCTTATTTCCCATCTGAATTTCTCTAGCTTCATCTGTCAGGCACTGGATCTTATTACTTTGTCTGCTAGATTGAAGAGCCCATTATCAAATTTGAGTTCCCCATATAGATACTGATCAAGTCACCTCTTAACCTTCTCTTTGTTAAGCTAAATAGACTAAGATCCTTGAATGTATCACTATAAAGAACATTTTCCAATTCTTTAATCGTTCTCATGACTTTTCTCTGAATCATCTCCAATTTATCAACAACCTTCTTGAATTAGTGATATCAGAACCAATCAATGTATGTCAGCATGGTCACACCAGTGCCTAATATCGAGGCACTATAGTCTCTATATTCCTACTCATTTCCCCTGTTTATGCATCCAATGATCACATTATCCCTTTTGGCCACAGCATTGCACTGGGAGCTCTTGTTCAGCTAATATCTACCATGACCCCCAAGTCTTTTCCAGAGTCACTGCTTTCAGGATAAAGTCTATCATCCTATAAATATGGCCTGTATTCTTTTTTGTACGCATTTAAAGACACATACAATATTACATTTAATTAATACATTTAAAATGCACAATGTTTGTTTACATCTGTCTTACCGAGAAATCCCTATCGCTCTATATCAGTGACCTGCTCTCTTAAATATTTACCATCTACGTATTTCATCAATAATGATTTTATGTTTTCCGCCACATGATTGATAAATACAGTAGGGCCAAGAATCTAAATTAAGTAAAATTAAATTAAAATGTAATTACCCATCATGGTAGAGAACCTCATTATAAAATACATCAGAGTTAAGAGTTGAAATCTTCATAGGAAAAAAGCGAATGTGAAATCTTTGAAATGGAGTGAAGTTAACCTAGATCTCTGGACTTACACCAAAAGAAGCATTCCACTCAATGGACTGAGGACCTTCTAATCTTTTGGAAGTTACCAGAGACTTTATAAGCCACCACTCTGTAACATCACTGCTTCAAACTTGATACAAGAACTCTGAAATGATTATATGTATTCGATTTCCTTAACCATTTTCACTCACTCCTTTTTCTTTTCTCTTATAACTAAACCTTTAGATATTAGATACTAAAGGATTGGCAACAGCATGATTATTGGGTATGATCTGAGTTATATATTGACCTGGGTATGTGGCTGATCTTTTGAGATCAGAAGGACATTTTGATGAAATTGGTTTTCAGTAGCCATTCATCATTAAGACTAGTGGCTGGGTGGTGAAACAAAGGCTGGGATGCCTAAGGAGACTGTAGTCAGGACTTCTTGTTAACTAGTGTGGCAAGACAGAAGTTTACTTTTGTTTCTGGCTTAGTATATCTAATAATAGATTAACTGCCAGTTTGGGGTGAGTCTGCCTTATTTCTCAGCATTTCATCCTAAATTTGTTATCCTCAGTTGTGACCCACTGAGGCATGGTGACACCTTCTCATAAACAAACTAGGAAAATACAACCTATATGGAGCTACTATAAGTTGGCTACGAAAAGGTGGATGCATAACTGGTTGGAAAAAAAAATTCCCAGAGAGTAGTTATCAGTGGTTCACGGTCAAACTGCAAGGGCATATCAAGGGGGTCCCACATGGATCAATTCTGGTTCTGTTCATCAATGATTTAGAAAATGGCAATTTTTAAGACTAGGTTAGACAAATGTGTCAGAGATGGTCTAGATAATATTTAGTCCTGCCTTGAGAGCAGGCAACTGGACTAGAAGACCTCTTGAGTTCCCTTCCAGTCTTACGATTCTATGATTATTAAATTCTATTAGGTCATCTTGACGATCCCCTTGTCAGTGCAGGAAGTTCACTACAGCATATTTGCTCATGCTTTTTCCTCTCAATTTGTAGAGAGAGACAGAAGCAAAAGGATGGCTCTGACTTCAGTTTGAAGACTAGTCTACAGTCAAGTAAAACACACTGTTAGAACAGACCTTAACTGATCCCTCCTAGGGATACAAGTTTTCATATCTCTTCTAGTGCAAGGTCTAGAAGGACTGGTGTAATACCATGGAATCACTGACTCCTTAAAATGTGCATGGATCCCAGTTGCGTTTGTTGTTACTATTCATGTCAGTTCTTATTTCATCCTAATGAGTATGCTCATCCCAAATCTGAACACACCTTGAGTTTACAACCAGGGGATTTGTAACTGAATATTCAAATAGTTTCTATGGACTATAGATATTCTAAAGAACATGGGTGAAATCCTGCTTCTATTGAACTCTCTTTCTCGCCCATTTATATTAGCTAGATGTTATAAGTAATTTTTAAGGCTGGGGAGAGAAGAAGGGAAGAGATTAGTTTACTGTCTGGAAACAAACTTTGTCCTATCATTTGTATACAGGTAAATAGGTGGTCATGTCATAATGTATTTCATTCTGAGTTAATTGTGACAAAATTATATAGATTGCTGGCTTAAGGCTACTTGCTGACTAGAACATCCTCAAATTGAGATTACACTGTAAATAATATTTTCCAGCACAAAAAACTTTAAAATAAAATAAAATAAATTTAAAAACCTTCAAACCTTCATCCTTCATTGACTATGAAGTCATGTAGCAATCCCAATAAATCCTCGTGATGTTTTTAGATGGACTTTCTCTGTGTAAGAGTTGTTTGATTCAGGGCTTGCATTTAATACACTTCCTCCTCAGTTCTCTTTCATTTTCCTTCTCCAATGCTGATAATTTCCTGCAGAGAAGTCCTTATTAGTGCTGTGCTCTAATGGGTTTTCAACCATACGAACACTTGGCAGGCTAAAAGGGGAAATAAAACCCCAATGCAGGCCAGCCACTGGATTAATTTTATATTATATCCAAGCACCCTCAGCCCATGCCAGCAAACAGAAAAAATCTCAGATATACCCTTGTGAGACACCAAAATCCTGATAAATGTAATGCTAGCCTTTATAGAAGAAATAAGTATGTTTTAGGGCCAAATTATCAGTCCAGGCTTAACTGGAACTAAATTTTTTTTGTTGCAGAATTTCAGATAAATAATCATGGATGCAAATTTTGGCTCCAAAATTATCTGAGCATACAGTTAAAGTCACTTAAGTGTCTGAATCATGGATTTATCCCACAAGTCAGGGGATCTAAGTCGAATGCCTAAGTGATCAAGACTGCAGACTCAATTGTCCCTGCAATTTTACACACCCACCAAAAACAGAAGCCACCAATGTCTGAAAATGTGGCTCCTAATCTGCATTTTACAAAGCATTTTGGAAAGTAACTTCTGTATTCTCAACAGATTATTTAATTACTCAAATCATTGAGGGTTCAGAGGTTTGCTCTGTATACACATAAAAAGTTTTGTATGCTTGTCCACAAAAATTGGACTGGAAATCTTGTGAAAAGGGTGAACTCTTTCATATAACATTTCTTGTGCTGGAAACACAGTCCCAAATCACGTTTTTTGTGGTATTTGACTCTTCTGGTTCCTGTACCAACACTCCTGAAGTCTTAAGCTTCCTTCTGCTGGAAGAGAAAGACTTAAAATAGGGATTAGGAAGGGACTTTTACCCCGGAATATATTCTGGAAGGGGATTTTTTTTTAAATCTCCTTCTGAAGCGTCAGGAATATCCACAGCTGGAAGTGACATTGGATGGGATGGGTCAGGGCTCTGAGGTGGCATCACACACTCTCTCCCAGTTACTTGTGCTGGTTCTTGCTCACATGCTCAGTGTCTAACTTACTGCCATACATGGAGTCAGGAAGGAATTTTTTTCCTCCTCAGATTGCCAGTGACCTTGGGCAGTGTTCATCTTCCTCTGAAGCATGTGGGTGTTGGTCACTTCCAGGCTATCTGCGTATATATTGCTTAATCATTTCCCTGCTATTGCAGGGACCTCAGCAATTTATGCATTTTTATTCCTCCTAGTCTCTGCCTGTGGCACATAATAGTCTACTTTCCCGTGGGTTGTAATACTTTGGTCTTGTTTTGGTTGTTGGGTTTAGTATACGGGTGCTGGTCACGGCGATGACCTGTGATATACTGGTGCTCTGAGTAATCCAGTGGTCCCTTCTGGCCTTAAATTCTCTATTTATTACAGGAACTCCTAATGTTATCCAATTGAAATCCCTTGTGAGACTAGTCAAAAGTGTAGGAGGGGCACTGCAATCCTCCATAGATGTGATTGGTATTATTAAAAATATTTTGAAATTGTCTTTGGGTTCTCTCCTGTTGCTGGCAGCATGTTCATTTAAGCAGAAATGGCGGGGCAAATTAAATGTTATTTGTGTGTCTTAATAAGCTTTTGGCTGCACTGCAGTGAAGTCCTGGAAAAGCTTGCCAGCACAGAGCCAAAGCCTCAAGTGTTTGGTCAGACTAATTAATACTATGTCTCGCCCTCAGAGAGAATGAAAAATAGTCCATTACAGGGTGAGAAAGATGTGTAATCAGTGAGTTTTTCTCTCAAGCCTCTAGCACGTATAAGCTATTCACTATACCGTATTTATCGGCGTATAACACGCACTTTTTTCCCCTGAAAATAGGGGGCAAATGATGTGTGCGTGTTATACGCCGATATAATAACAGCAGGCAGGGCAGGCTCTGAGGCAGAAGCCAGGAAGAAGAAAAGAAAAGCGCCCAGCGCGCGCGCCGCCCCCCGCCCCCCCAGCCCTCCCCCCACGCCCCCCCGCCCCCCAGCGCCAGCCCAGCGGCCCCCTCCCCCCCGGGCGCCCCGCCCCCCCCCCCTCCCGGCGGGGCCCCCGCCCCCTCCCGGCCCCGGCCCCCGGCGCCCCCCTCCGCCCCCCCCCCCCCCCGCCTGCCCCCCCCGGGCCCCCCCCCCCCCCCCCCCCCCCGCCCCGCCCCCCCCCCCCCCCCGGCCTCCCTGGCGGCCCCCCCCGGCCTCCCCGCCCGCCCCGCCGCGCGGGCCCGGCCCCGCCCCCCGAGCCCCCCCGCCCCCCTCCCCCCCGCGCGCCCCCCCGGCCTCCCCGCCCGGCCCTAGCCCCGCCCCTCCCCGAGGCGGCCGGCCCGGCCCCCCCCGAGCCCCCCCCCCCCCCCCGACCCCTGCCCGCCCCCGCCCCGATCCCCGCCCCCCCGGCCCGAGCCTCGCCCCCCCCCTCCCCCCCCTACCCCCCCACCGCCCCCGCCCCCCCCCCCCCTCCCCCCGAGATGCCCCCTCCCCTCCCCTCCCGCCAGCCTCTCAGAGCCCTCCAGAGCAGTTTTCAGTTGTTGCAGTGAGGTAGAAGTGGCGAGTCCGCTGAGGTAACGAGTTGCTAACGCTGGAGAGTGATCAAAATGCTTTCTCTGGGAGTGGACGTTGCTGCCGCTGCTTTGTGTTTCTTTCTCTTCCCCCACTCGCTATCAGGAAAATTTAAAAAGTACTTGTGACTGCTTAATGTTCTAAATTATGTTTTTGTTTCCTTTTTTTAAACTTCAGTTATTAATAAAAGTCTTGTAATAAAAAAATTTTTTTAAAAACCCTCCTTATGCCTCTTACCTCTCTTTGTGTTTCACCGTATCTTGTATACAAGTAAAAATACATGAAAAAAATACTATATATAAATAACCATATACAGGCCACTGCAGGCATATCGCAGGCTGCAACTGAGCAAAGGGGACACTGGACAAAGAGACAACAGGGAGCAGGACAACAAAGACTAGCAGGCAGACCCCTCCTGGAAAGAAGGAAAAACAGATTGGCACAGGGAGACAGGCCCAGGGAGAAGCCTACAGCAGTGTGCACTGGAGAGAAGCTGACCTGACAGAGGGATGCTGGATGGCAATAGAGAGACACACACTGGGAATAGGGGATGGGCATGGCAGGTGGCAGGACCTGATGAGCAATACCCCATCCCTGCAAAGCAGATCCTGTGGGAGCTTGCTCCACTCCCCTGCTCAGATAGGGATCGGGATCAAGCACCACAGGACCCTTCTCCAATCCCCGTAGCAGCAGTGTGTGTTCATTTGTCCAGCTCCTTTTAATCCATGGGCGTGTTTGAGATCGATTGGCGGTGTGCGCGCATGGCCGGCCTGATGCTGTATAGCGGGTGTATGTGCGATTTTATGAACCTGACATACACACTGACCATACCATACGCTCACAGCATCACACACCACACACACAACACACCACATAACAGCACACACACACATTACCATACCACACACATACACACCATGCACCACACTACCACAACACACACACCACTTTTATAACACAAAACATACACACATGAATACTACCCACTGCAGTTTAATTTAAACTTACATAAAAAATAAATTTAAAACTGCATTTTGACTAATCTGGACTAAAGTAAACTGTACCACTGCTATCCACTGCATTCCTGACAAAATGACTAGGAAATTTCTGCACTACTTAATTCCTAAAATAAATAGCAATTGGAAATAACTAAAACAATGGAAATTTTGGAGCACCAAAAGAATGCAAGATAATAAAGCAGGAAAAGAAGGAAAAGAATAAGCAAAAAAACAAAAAAATAAGGCTGCAGCAAGGCATTTTGAGATAAAAACAGAGAGAAGAATGAACAAGAGAAAAAAAAATCATAGAAAAAAAATATTGAAATATCAAAAAAAAAATGGAATTGCTAGATCATTAAAATGGCAAAAAAATTTGTAAAAAATCATAAGAACAGGTTGCAAATCATCATGAAAAGATTCAGAAGCTCACATGAATGAAATTCAAAAGAGCATGAAATCAGCTCAAAGTTCAGAGAAGCAAAGATTTAAGAAAGACAAGATTTTTTGCATGAGATTAGAAAGAAAAAAAGAGAGGCAATTTCAGCGTATTCCAGAAGAGAATGAAGTGAAGATCATAAATTTATTATCAATGTTATCAAAAAGAGAAGAAGACAAATTTTGAAAAAGGAAAACACAAAAAAATGAAAAATCACAAATAAAAAATATTATAACTTCACTCAATGAAACAAATGCATGTTCCAACAAACAAACAACATTGGTCATTTTAAAAAAAAAAAAAAATGAAAAAAAAAACTGGCTGCATGCAAAATCATTATACTGAAAAGTTGTAGGAATGGAAAAACTTTGAGGAAAACTTTTCCTAAGGAGAAAAGGAAGTTAAAGAAGCCATCCTTGTTAGTACTGGACTCAGGTACTGCATCATCACCCCAAAGGTTGATGGAAAAAGAAGAGAGAAGGCTTTAGAAAAAAAAAGTTGAAGCCGCCTTACCTCAGGAGGACTTACATCACTGTTTATCATTGAGTACATTTCAAGCCAGAAAAAAGAAAAAACAGAAATGAGAATTTCAAATGCAAAAACAAATAAAATGAATGTTCCAGGAGGATACTCAAATGAAATGCTTTCATAGCCTGTTTGAGTGGATAAAATTCAAAGGTAAGTGAAAGAGCATGAGGACGAATTGTGAGGAATGAAGAAGGTATTGAGAATTTTTAAAATTTGAAAAGAAAGATTGTGTGGGAAAGTGTGAAGATGAAGGATTTATATTATTATCAAAGAAGAAGATAAAATTATCAAATAAAGATGGTTGAAAATAATGGATGAAAAGATGATTGGATGGAAGATTTTTGTGAAATAAGCAATAGATAGAATTTTATGAATTTAGTAAAGTTTGAAGATATTGAAGATAAGAAGATTTTTTATAAGTAGCTTTTTTATTTTATAAGTTCTATTATATAATTAATTGTAAAAATTTTGAAAACCTTTTTTTTTTTTTTTTTTTGTTTTTTACATTATTTATTATATAAGTTTATTAAATTTCTTTAATATATTCTAATAATATAAATAATGCAAATTATTTTTTTTTTAAGAAATTTACATGTGAATCTGGGTTATAATTCTTAATTTGCACAGACGCTTAATGCAGGAGCTGTTGTGTTTTAGGAACCACTGATCTTGACAGAAGTAGAGCATCAAACCCTTGGATGCATAAACAGGGGAATCTCAAGTAGGAGTAGAGGTTATTTCAACTTTGTATTTGGCACTGGTGTGACCACTGCTGGAATACTGGGTCCAGTTCTGGCGTCCACATTTCACGAAATATGTCAATAAATTGGAGAGAAGAGTCACAGCAATGATCATCACTCAAAGACATATTTTCTAATCTTTTAGATACAAGGAGCTCAATCTATCTATCTTAACAAAGAGAAAGTTAAGGGGTGACTTGATAACAGTCCATAATTACTGACAAGGGGAACAAATATTCAATAATGGGTTCTTAAAACTAGCAGAGAAGAAGCATAACATGACCCCATGCCTAGAAGTTGAAGCTAGACAAGTTCAAACTGAAAAATAACGCATGTATTTAAAAACAGAGAGAATGATTAACCTTTGGAGTAATTTACCAAGGGATGTGGTGAATTCTACATCACTGACAATTTTTAAAATGAAGATTGGATGTTCTTCTAAAAGATGTACTGTATGAATTATTTGGGCACACTACTATGATCTGTGGTCATAGGAGGTCAGACTAGATGATCACAATGGTCCCTTCAGGCATTCAAATCTATTTCTTGTGAAATTGGCATTTTTCATCAATTTAATATGCGTGCAATTACTTATTGTATGAACCGATTTCCTCCCTATATAACTGAGGGATAATTCTGCAGTAAGCTTTCATTTGAGCACCACAAGTGGCTAAAATATTAAGAACTATTTTTTTCCAAAGAGCATTTTTTAAAACTGTTATCAATGTACTGGCGTATGCAAAAGTTTAGTGCCATTTTGGTTGAGTTTGGAGGAAGATGGGGGAGCGGTACAGACAATTCAGACAATGATTTTAACATACACAACTTGCCCACAATACAGTAGGTTATGGGCCTAATTTTTCAAATCAAGCCTCCATTTTGGTGGGCATAATTTTGTATAATCTTCTAATTGGTCTTACAATTTTTGCTCCAGAAATAAATTAGCATTTATGCCTGTATCATTAGGATGCAGAGTTTAACAGACTTCTTGGGTGGGATTTTTAACACACACACACACACACACACACACACACACCTCCCTCTGGACAGAAAGTCAGACTCTACATATTGCATATAAAATCAGTTTGTTACATAATAATGTCCCTTCAAGCATCTTTTGAACACAGTCCCTGCAGTACCACAGATACACCAGAAATTAGGACAAGAGGGTGTGTCTGTATTATAATACTTCACCTTTGTCTTATTTTACCCATAGGGCACTGCAAATCCGTATTCAGCAAGTAATCCTAATTCAGGGTATGTCTGTACTACAATCAGGGTGTGTCATTGCAGCGTGTGTGCTAGCTAGCTTGGGTACCAATATCAATGAAGTTGCAGCAGCACATGCTGTGTAATCCCACCCCCAGGACCCTGAATATGTACACAAGCAGCTAGCCTATGCTGATCTATGCTGCTGAGGCTCTGCTGCTATTGGTACCCAAGATAGCTATATTAAAGCTACCTCGAGAATGTCTACACATGCAACAAGCCCATCTCTAATTGCTAGCTAGACATGCCCTTAGTTGAGTATCCCAACTGAAATCAGTAGAAATGTTTATGGGTTTGTAGGGTTATTAGTTTGTTAGTAGTGTTTATTATGTATTTGCTTCTTGTATCAGTTGTGAGCATGCAACAAAGATAAAGAATCTACTCCTTGAAGTTCTGACAGTCTAGAAAATAGGTATAGAAAAGAAAAGGCATAATGGTAAATCCCAAAGTGGAATCATTCACTTTTTGGGGGGAGAGGGGACGGGGGGTGTTAAATGTTGTCTTTGTTTGTTATAGGAACAAACAATTAATGGATTATGCCTATTTTTCTACTAAACATGGCATCCTACACTGCCATCTTTTTATAATGAAGAGGCCAAATTCCAAAATTGTCTTTCAGATTTTACTTAGCCAATACTTTGATTTGGGGCCCATTGCTCTTCACTGATGGTCATTTCCACTGAAGATTGTCAGGTCTGAGGGCACAGAGACCCTAGCAGAAGGCTCTCGGCACTCTTCAGAATCTGGATCTGTTTACATTAAGGAGACTACACTACACTAGTTTAGCTAAGTTGGCATAGATATCCAGCAAAAGCCCATAGACAGTCCACACTGATAGACAGAAAAGAAATCTCTTCCATGTAGGGACACCATCTCTTTGAATGATGCAGCTATGTCAATGGAAAATTATGTTGATATAGCTAGCATCAACACTAGGTTAAGGTCAGGATAGCTATGTCTGTCAGGGGTGTATTTTTTTCATACCCCTGATATAGGTAGCCATGTTGGCCTAACTATCAAGTGTAGACCAACCCTAAGTATGGAATCATATATCAAGCATTTTTTATTAGTAAATGAATTCTTGGTAAATTTCAGCAGCATGTAGTAAAAAAAAGTATAAAACACTGACATTCCAAGAGAAGTTGCAGAGTGCTCACGGACTTAAAGTGTGCTTCATCCCAACTCTGACATGTTGTGTGATCATTGGCAAACTATTCAACCTCTCTGGCCCTCACTTTCCCCTCCCACCTTTTGTTTGCACTTTCTCTTTAGACTGTAAGCTCTTATGGATGTGGACTGTCTCTTACCATGTGTCTGTACAACACCTAGTATAATAGGACCTTAGTCTTGATTGCAGTCCCCAGTTGCTACTGGAATACAAATAAAATAATGAATTAAAATGTCCAGAAATGAAGTCATGCTTGAAGTGAAAACAGCAGATATAGAAAGACTACTATAGAATGGGTGTAAGGTAGAAATACTACTACATTCATCACACTTACTCAAAACTGGTTTCACTACTGATTTGGAGAATAACATACTTTGATTTCAATTTTCCTAAAGAATAATGTCCACACCAGAGTCATGCACACTCTTAAGGTATAATCTCTGTTGAAAGCTCACTGAGTGACATACAGAAGAGATTTAGCAACCATTGTTTACTGCTTATTGTTGTCATTTTTCCCCATTAATCAAATATAATTCATAATAGTGGGTATTTTGCAAGTCTTTAATTATCATGTCCTCAAAGACCTGGTAAGAACCCCCATGTGACTAAACTGGCACTAAGAGAGACACTCATTAAGATTTGATCCATACATTTTTTTTGTTTCTCTAGATAATTTTGTAGTCATTTGGCAGATAAAGTTACTTAGACTCCTCCATAGCAGTCAACAGAAAGAAAAGGCAAGTGATCCTACTAACTAGTTACTGCACAATGAAAAATTCACAGAACCAATACAGCATGAGTTAGTGACAGTAACAGCTCCCTCGTACAATTCCTCCACCAATATGTCTCAGCCCTATTCTGGAAACCAATCTCTTGAAGCTAGGAGGCATGTCAGATTCCATCCCCATTCAGCTCATAGCAGCGTTTCTGTGAGCATTAAGAAAGGGGACAATTGATGCCACCATAGGGTATGTGTGTGCGTTTGTGTGTCTGTGTGCTCAAAATGGAAACCAGGAATAGAAAGGGAACCACCAAGTCATTTCACACATGTTAAAATTGAGAAGATTTGAGCCACTCTGATTTATAATGTAGGCCACAGCAATTACTAGGTGATTTCCAGAGGGAAGAAAAGTATTTTCCTCTATCATTGCACAAGAAGTAGTCTTCTTCCCATTCTCTAAATATCAATAGAGTTTTGCAAGAGATAGGATTTGGAAAACATTCCCTGACTAGGGCTGTTGTTGAATCAGTTTATCATTCATGGAACTATTGCAGAATCATAAACCTGGCCTCTATAATCCATAACAGATCTAATAGGAGATCTCTGTACCATAACAAGAAGAGTACATTTGTTCTGCTAGCTCCCCATGTCCCTGGCAGATCTACATCTGAATAAATTGGTACAAGACACTGGTACAGCTTCTAGCCCAACACTAGCTAATAAATAAAAATAAATAGTTTTTTAATTATTTTATTTATTTATTATGTGTTTACTTTTTGTTCAAAAACTGGCAAAACAATCAAACCAAATATCATAATTTTGCTGGTATTTGAATCTTGAAAATATTTAGCTCAATTTTATTTCATTTATATTTTTCAAAATATATTATAAACATTCAGCCAGATCCTCAGCTGTTGTTAAATACACAGACGTGTGGATTTTGTACACTGTTTGACTCTGTAATCTCTATATTTTAGATTACATGTTGTCACGTATTAAACTCCAGGCTTTATTTAGCATAAAAACAAAGGAATATTATCAGAGGCTTTTGGATTTCATATAAAAGGGGTTCATCTTTGAAGGCAGAGGCAATAAGAGCATTTTTATATTTACTCTCGTCATTGAGCATACATGGGGCAATGAAGAAACATGGCAGCGTCGAATTTATAAATACTAAAAACAACAGTTTTAGGGCTCTGTAATTTATCAGTAACCCTACCTGGTCTCCCCAGCTACTTCCCTACTGCAGAAAAAAAAAAGAGGGGGAGAGATGGAAAAGGATAGAGGCAATAAGAATGACTCAAAATAACTTGCAGAATCAAGAATTCCCATTGGAGTAAAGGGAATTTCACATGAAGGATCAGGTCTTTAGTGTATTCACAAATACTTCCCTCTTCTCTCCCCACCACTCTCTGCCTTCACTGCTGCTTGCTGAAACTACACTCCCTGCAAAACAAGCACCTGATCACTCTGAAACATATCTTCATTAATAATTTAATCCTGCACCCATTGAAGCCAATGGAAAAAAACTCTCAGTTTTATATCTCTCTACCTTCTTGGCTGATGTATGTTTAACAGCTTCTACCTTCAGGCCAGATTCTCCATTTAAGGAAGGCCACTTTGCACTTCATCAGCATCTTCATTTAGCCAAGTATAGCTGGTAGACAATTACCCTCTCCAATGGGAATTCTTTGCCAGCACCTCCTGTACCAGCTGACCTCATTACCCCCAGCACAAAGAGAGCAGGGGTGGAGTAGGTGTGTATAGGATGGGACATAGTGGAACAGTCCTAAGCAGTCCCTTGTCCAGGCAATCCTGAATCAGGGAGATGCAACTGGGCACCTGTGTCATCCCTCTCAATTTTATCAGAGTAGAGAATCACAGCCTCTGTCTCCAAGTAGCTTCAACATAATAGCTTGGAGAGGAGAATATCTCTGTATCCCATGGTCATTGTTTTATAATTGAACATAGGGGGTTAAGTTACCCGACAGAGTAAATTGAAAAAACAAATTAAAAAAAGACAAGAAACAAAACACAGCTTTCTTTTATGTTATTAGTTATCATAATAACTGGCTTTAAGGCTTATCCTGTTACTTGCTTTCTCTGGGGAATGTCAAGTCCCTACTATCAAAGATTTAGGCTCCAGTTGGGATTATTTTTATTTCCTTTCTCAGAAAAATGAGAAAGGAAGCCCAAGATTAACTGTGTGATGTGTCTCTCACACATATACTCCCACACAGTTACATGTTTTAATACCAGGTATTTAACAGCTGAAGTGAACAGCAAAGTCTAGTGGCAAGAAAAGTACCTAGAAACACAGAGGCCTTATGTTTTGGTCTCAGCTGAATCTGTTATAATAATGCAGGGGAGGCGTCAGCTGTCATTTCTGAAATCTTTATTGTCCTTTCTCCACCACACAGAACAGCTAAAGGGCTTTGAAAACATGTAAATTATACTGTACCCCTGAAACACAAAGGTAAAAGCTACTACTCTTATCCCAAAATTCCCATTGGGCTTTCCATGCTCTCAGACTAACTCGCTACTGTACCATTGCCTCTGCGGAGGGTGAAGAGCAATGCTACGGTTGTCAGTGCTGATACGTCAACCAGAGATGTGGTGCCTGCATCCTGTGTCAATTAAGTTTTCACTCTGGGCAGGGGCGGCTAGAGAGACGCTGCTGCCCCCAGCGCGCGAGCGCTGCACGCCTTTCCCCCCCGGTCGGTCCTCTCTCCTCCCAGCGGCTCCTCTCTGCCTCTCGTGCGCCGTGCCCGGGGCCCCGGAAGAGGAAGAGAAGAGGGAGGGCGCCGCGGCAGTGCGGCCTCGCCGGGCCTCGGTGCGCCTCCGCGCCGGCGCCCGCGGCCCGAGCCAAAAGCTCAAGCCTGCCCCGCCGCCGCCGCCGCCTGCGCTGCGCGCTTGCTGCCTAGCCGCCCCCTGACTCTGGGAATGACACTGAGAAAACAGGCTGTCAATACTACTAACTATGCTTTTCAGATAACACTTACATGGCTACTAGGTACCTTTCTAGTACCTAATCCTTCCGGTAATTAAACAGAAAGAACAAATCTAGGATATAATGTAGTAATAAAAGCAATTACATTTTACCAATAGGTGTTGATCATGTGTTAGATACCAAACACTGTAACTGTGCCAACATTATAATAGCCCATATATTATACTCCTTCATACTGTGAGGCAACAGACCAGTGTAATTAATTACTACTCAGGGTCAAAGAGATCAAGTTACAGGGCACTGACTGAGTAATTAAACTTTTGGCCTTTAGATACAAATTATGTCACCAAAGATACCATGTTACTCTCAATATGATTTTTCTAAAAGGGTTTAGGATAATCAGAGTCTGAGGTAAAGGTAGGGGGTGGGGAGGAAGCACATGCCAGAAAATAGTCAACTTCTTGCCATGACTCTGGTACTCTTCCCTATACCCTTAGGCACCTGATGCCTCCTATAAGCAGTGCCTTTAGTCTCTGGATTTGTGGGAGAAGAAAGCACAAATCTGCTTGCTATATGTTCATGATGATAGATTATAGTTTGGCAATTCTATAAACATACCTGCTGGAGGGACCAAGCCACGGATGGAAACTTCAAAAGATTTCCAGATCACTTTGTTTGCAGAATGATCATAACTGTCCTCTCTGGTCTTCCAGTATATGAATTTCGGGTGATCAGTGGAAGACCCTGTATTGGCTCTGGGGCTTTCATTTCTCATCTAGCTTGTTGGCAGCAGTACCAAAGAAGGAGCTTCCCTGCCAGTGGCTCCCCTAGGAAATCCCTTAAAGGGGAAGTTCCACAGCATGGTAGGGATTTCACTGAGAAGTCAATGTATTCTCAGGGATTTATTTATGTGCACTGATTTTTAGATGAATAAAGCTTATTTCTATTGCTCTGATAATGACAGGGTAGGGGACATGTTGAGGAGACAATTCATGTCTCTCTGTCTGGACCTGTCTTGCCCCATACCCACCTACAGATGCCAGAGCCTCAGGGAAAGCCCTTTTTAGAGTTGGGGACCCAGAGACTGGCACCAGACAGCTCTTCTGTGAATCCTCCCCAATGAATCAACATCCTTCCTGAATTATTGACACCAGAACTGGACTTTGTATTTGCACTATTGGAATACTGAGAAATATAACCTCTCTATTCCTACTCAGTATTCTCTGTTTATTCATCCAATGATAACATTAGCCCTTTCAGCTACAACACTGTGTTGGGAGCTCATAGTCAGCTCATTATCCACTTCGGCCCCACATCTTTGTCAGAATCCTTGCTTCCCAGGATAAAGTCCCTCATCTTGTAAGGGTGGCCTGCTTTCTTTGTTCCTTTATGTATACCTTTACACTTGGTCATATTGAAATGCATATTGCTTGGTTGTGGCCAGCTGAGTAAATGATCTAGATTGCTCTGTATTGGTGACCTGTCCTCTTCATTATTTACCTCTCTCTCAATTTTTGTGTAATCTCCAAACCTTATCGGTAATAATTTCACATTCTCTTCCAGGTCATTGATAACCCTATTAATGAGTTTAGATACATATTAATGAGTTTAGATACATGAATCAGTCTCTGTGGGTCTCCAAAAACCACATCCTGTGATGATTATTCCCCATTTATGATTACATTTTGAGACCTATCAGTTACCCAGTATTTAATCCAAAACCAAACCCTTCTATCTCACACCATGTACCTAGACAGCAGTTCACTTTCAGCATCTTTTGCCTTCCATCTTCCCTCACTCATGGAACATAAAAGATCTCAGAAAAGATCACTTGGGCATTCTTCTCCTTCAGCACTCTTCTGCATTCCCTGAAGTTGTCTACATTATGTGAGATATCCTGTAATGCAATGTCTCTAGTGCCATTTTGCATCATCACCAGTGGATCCTTGCCCACAGACTTTAGATACCTATCCTATCTTAAACTGACATCTTGAGTCTTGACTCCAGGAAGATAGCATGCTGTTCTTTTGTCCACCTGTGCTTTGCAGAATATTCTTTCCATTGTTGGGGATTCTATACTACCGAACAAGGTTAGTCTGTCTTCCTTAGATGGATGAATATCTCTTTAGAGAAGCATGATCAGAAATCCACAGATGTCCCCCCCACACCTCTCTGTTCCATTGGACCACCTGGATCTTGAGAAATAATCTTCTGTGGATTCCATATTGAGGGCCTAGTATTGGTTGGGTACTTCTAGCTGTGTGTGATTCCTCCTGATGCTCATAGGCTGCCCATCCTCATCTGTCTCCAGATGTACAGAATTCCTTGTCCTCTTGCCTCTCATGGTTATGAACTGACAGGCTGCCTCTCCTATTTAATGTCTCTTCCCTTCTTTGGTGGTGAGTTCCTTTCATTTTTTAATCTGGAGGATGTGATGCCACCCAAACCTGGTTGTCCAGGAACGCTTCAGCTTCTCTCATTCTTCAGAAATGTCTCTACTTGCCCCTCCAATGCAAGCATCTTCACTTTCAGTACAACCACCAACTTGCACTTCATACACAGGAAGCCCTTTCTGGTTTCAGGCAGGAAAGAAAACATCACACATCCACTGTTCTGTCATTGGCCATCACAGGAATGAGCATAGAACTGTAACGAGAAGTAAAAGCCTCTCACACTCCTTTGTCAAACTCCCTCAAACCCTGTTTGCTGCCCATGTGTCTGTCAAGGAACTGACTTTTTATCCTAAACCTTCCTGCTGAGCTACACCCCTTTACTATCAGGGAGCAATTAAACACTCAGATTTTAGACAGTGGGGCTAATCAAAGGTCCAAGGGTCAGAGCCATGTGGCCCTTATCAAGACACCAGCAAACAGACCTGTCTCAGCTGCTTATTTGGGGCCCCATAGCCCAGCTACACAATCCGTACATAGAGAACAGGGGCAACTAGAAGAAGTGGAAGAGGAAGTTGGCAATAAAGGTTGCAACACTATAATGAATGGGGGCAGATCTGTTCAGAGGAAATAAAGTGACCCAGCTCACCCCAGAATTCAAACTTCATCTTTTATTTTCAATTGCCCCAAGATGTACAGACTCACTGGTGGGAATTAGCTTTATAGATTCTCCATCAATCCCCAATTTTGCAATGGCTTTGCACAGTCATTGCTGGATGAGACACATCAGTAATAAAAATACTCAAAGAGATTGTTCTCATTTTATATCCATTCCCACAGTAAGCACTAGGCAGTACTGGAAATTGAGAGAGAAAACAAAGCTAGTTGTCAGAAAATTTGCAATCCACTTTTGTTGTGCCCAGGAAGCTTGAATATTTGAAGGATACATCTGCATTTGAGGGCTTATTCAAACCAAACCTCTAGACTAAGTTTTACCTTTCACTGAAAATAGCTGACACATGCAGCAGGTGGGAGGAAAATGGTGCACATGTTTTCTAATAGGAAAAGAATGAAGAACAAGTTTTCTAATAGGAAAAGAATGAAGAACAAGTACTGTGGTCCTTATTTGAGCAAAATGCCCATAGAAGACCATGGCAGTTCTCAGAATATGGACTTCAGATTTTGGCTGAATGTTAATCAGTTGGAGTGGAGTGGTGAACAGGATCTGAAATGAAAAAAAAGCCTTGGTATTTAATAATTCACTTTAATACGAGATTTGACTATTGTTCTTTTAGTCTGTTTTGATTTCTTTCAACAGACCAACTTTTTTTTTTTTTTATAAAAGGCATCAGTTCAGTATTGCATTACCTGACCCTCATGTTGCGTGTTTAATTTAATAATGATTTCAGACTGTGAAATAATGGGCTCAAATGAAATTTAATAAAAAAAATTCAAAGATTAATCAGTACTATACAGAACACAAAGACAATATACCCTGTAGATGGTGAAGAGAAGGTAGTTTGGTCCCTTGCTCTGTACCTAGTGGAATACTAACGGTGTTCATTCCCCCAAATTAACTTCCTAATCCTCTTTCCTTTTATGTGGTATGAGACAAAGAAACTCATTTTTGGAGGGAAATATCCTTTACCATGATACATTTTACCATGTGTTCCATTTTCCTAATAATGGATGGAATTTCATTTATGGTCCTCGGTTTACCTGATTGATGAGTAAAAAGAATCTCTAATTTACAGCTGTGACAACCAATGGTGCTTAACGAGTTAAACATCTTTCAGTGTGTTATTTTATCCATTATAGAATCCAGCTGTAATAACAATTATTCCTTATTAATTACCCAGTTTTGTTTATAATAACATACTTCTTAGTTTGAGGGGTCTTTTTTCTGGACGTCTTTATTCCCACAGACGTGGAGATGCTGAGGATAATTAGATACAGCCCAACACTCAATCACATAAAAATTCCTGAGTACATGTCACTCTCATGTTAAGAGCCAACGTTTGGGCCTTAGAATTCAAACACACTCTTTGCTAATATCAAAGATTCTGGGGGAATAGTTAATATGCAAATACATTTAATATACAAGAAAATACTAAAAAGTTAATAAATATTAACACTGTGTTTTTCCCCCCATACTGTTGTATTGTGTATCTCTTTGGCTCAGAAACAGATCCCTTGGAACAGCAAGCCTGTACTGTGCATTCCCTGAGTGATGTGGATTTGTCAAATTAAATGAAGAATCTCTCTCTCTCTCTCTCTCTCTGTGCCTAGCTCATTGCCCCCACTTCTTTCCAAATTCTGATTTTTGCCTTTGGGATTCTCTAGAAAAAAGGACTGTTGCATTTATCAATCATGTAAAAGTCACAGTTCATGATTATAATGATTATAAAAAATAGGCCTGACACAATCCCCACTCCCTGTCAACCTCTAATCCAAATACTCTTGAACGCTTGTGGGGGTTAGAATCGGACCCACATTTGCATGAAATGAGCTATCGATCTGAGTATCTCAACATTTTTAAGGGGTGTCAGGGAGTGGTTTGTAGGGTTGAAATATGGATCAGGATCCAAATGTTGTGTCTTAGATCCATCTCTTATGCATATAATTCATCACTTCATACAATACTATTCCACAGCTGAGGGATGCCAAAAATACTAGTTCTCTGCCTCAAGGAACTTATACCTTAAGGACAAATCATGTGTACAAGTTAGACACAAAGGCACTCAGGATTTGCAATGCTGAGCATTATGGCACCAAACTTTTTCTAGGTTCCTAAAAGTATCACAGGAACAACAGTGTGATCCACAAAGCTGAATGTGGTGCCTAGACTCTCTATACAACAATGGGAAAAGAGAGGTGCCTAAGACTGAGATCCACAAAAGATAACACACTAGGTGGGGAGCCACCTAAGCTATCCAGTGCTAAGCCTCAGACCTCCCTTGGAGATAGGCATCTAATTCCAGGCTTCAGGGATGCATCTATCACTCCTAGAAACCCACAGACATGAACCCCTCTCCTGGAGTAAGTCAGTTTATGCACCTAGGGCATTTCTTGCAGGAATGAGTTAGGCACCTACCTCATTCCATATACAATGGGGTGGGGGGGGGAGAGGGGCGGGATGAAGGTAGTGGTGCCCAACTTATAACTGTTAGCCCAGTGTTTAAAGCACTTTCCAGTGATGCTGGAGATCCAGGTTCAATTGCCCCTCTATGCCAGAGCGGGAGAAACAGGGGCGGCTCTAGAAATCTGGCTGCCCCAAGCAGCGCGCGGCGCGCGCGCCGCCCCCCCCCGCCCGCGGGTCGGTCCCCCCCCCCGCTCGCTCGAGCTCCTGCCTGCCCGCATGGCAGCGCAGCCACCGCGGGAGCCCGGGACGCGCGGCGCCCAGCCAGGGAGCAGCTCCGGGGAGCTCGGAAGTCGGGGCCCCGCCAGTCCGCTGCGGCGGCGGCAGGTCCCCGGCCCGCTGTCCCGGCCCGCTGCAGCTGCGCCAGGCAGGCGAGCTCCAGCCCGCCCCCGCCCCGCCGCCGCCGCGCCCGCCTGCTTTGCTGGGCGCGCTGGCTGCAGAGCTGCTGGGAGAAAGTATCTGAACAGGGGTCTTGCACATCTCAGGAAAGTTCTAACCGCTGAGCTATGGGGTATTCTGATGTGGGACTCCCTCAGTCTCTCATGCTGAAGTTGTCCCATTGTGGAGAAATGATTAAATAGTCAGTGGGGGAGACAGACAGACAGACAGACACAGACAGACACTCTGTAGTACAGTGGTTAGAGCACAACCTAAGAGGTGGGAGGCCCTAGGTGCAGTCCTGCTCCAGTCACTATTATTTATCCACAGTGGAACAGGTTCAAGATTTGAATTAATAAGTCCTGATTATTATTATGATACATAATCAACACAATATTTTAAGAAGTCTGGTAGCAAGGGCTAATTTTTTTTGCCTGTATCCTGCTGGTACATGTAGTTTAATACATATTTATCATCCTGAATTCTATGTGAGTCACCACGGAAATGGCCCATGATGTTTTGCAGAGATGGTCTTAGGTCTTAATAAATACATTCCTATAGACAGATGACTCTACTGTACAGGGAATTGATGATTTATCACCCTACTCTACTCTGTATCAGGCCATCTGAAAGAAGCAGGTGCTGCAATGACCCATAACCTTCATTAGTGTAGGTCCTACATTTTAAGATGGGTTTCTTATTTTTTTAGTTTTGTATTAAAGTGATTCAGTAGATGTCACTGTTCCTACTGATGGCCAAGTTACTACTGAAGCACAATGATCCATCAAGATACTGGATGGAACCTTGTAGCTGTAGATCACAAAAAGAACAGGTGTAAAACTGAGGTCCTGACCTCTTGTGGTAATTAAAAATCCCATGACACTTTTAATAATAGTAAAAGGTGTTAACCTCGCTTTCCTGGCCGCACTCCATATCAGATAATTACATTCTGTGTCCCTGAATTCCTTCTGAATTTTCAATCATTTATATTTAATTTCCTGTGATACTCTGTCATGTGGTACTGCTGGTGAAGAAAGGAGCCTGCAGCAAAATTAGAAAGGAGTAGAACTTGTGTCTGGAATGGAAAAGCAGAGAGACAGACATCTGGGGGAAAGGAGAGGTAAAGCAAAGAAAAAGGAACTAGAGACTGGCTTGGAGGAAAACAAGAGGCCAGAAGAATAGATGGCCCAAAAGAGATAGAGAAAAGCCTGGATGGCAGACAAGACCTGTAGCGTAAACAGTTCTTGAAGATAAGAGAAAAAAGTATGACTTAAAAAAAAAAACAGAGCAAGACAAGATCCAGGATGTAATTCTAACAAAGGAATCCTACCCCGCAAAGCATTCCAAAATGAAACAAGGGGATAATACAACAAAATGTTGGTGAAAGACTGATGTTCATCTCCTGACTCCAGTCACATGGCATGGGTCAGGATTACAAAAAAGTAATACCCCAGCAAATGGGAAGGGTTAATATTCATTCATACCAGTAGCTATCTATGAATTAGGGAATGTTCTGAGAATTGGGCCTACAAATTTATCCGGATTGTCATTTTAACTGTAAAAAGTATGTGAAACCAAGTGACTGGATTATGTTAATGCCTTTAGCCCATATATTCCATCTAAATTACTACAAAAGGACTCATCAAGGAAGATGCAAACTGAGCTATAATTTCTTAATTTTTATTTGCTGTTCCCAAAGTTGCAACAGAATCTAATTAGAAAAAAAGCTTATATTGCATCTTAAATAACATTCCCTGGAAGAAATACATTTTTCCCAAGAGTTTGCAAAAATAGAAAATGTCTCTGCTCCCCTCATAATTAATGGGATATTTTTTAACAAAGTCATTCTTTTACCACCTGGGTTTTAGTGCTTCTGGAATGATTTGTGAGAAACTTCAGCTGTTCTTTGTGAAAAAGACTGAGTGCATTGGAACAAAGTTGCCCTCCAGCAGCAGTTATATTCTTTACTTTTAATTCTCCTTTAAGCCACCTTGATATTCTAATTTCTAGTTACTTCCCTTTCACAGTTTGCAGTATCATCATATGCCTGGCATTATAGATGCATTCTGGCAGCTGCTTCTATAATCTGCACTAGAACACCTGGCCAAGTCAGCTGTTTTTTGGTGAGGGAGAGTTAAAAGTGGACAGTCTTGTGCCCACATACTTAGAGGAACGCAAATGGTTGAAAAGGTAGGATTAATATCACACTTTTCAAAATTTGTGATTGAGCCTATGGAAAATAGTATTTTAATTTCCTTACATCAGCCATGTTTGACGAACCATCTCAAGCAATCCTTCCTCACAGTGGCTGCACTAAAGATAGGTGCAAATATCTCCATGGTGCCTTGCAAAGGATTTAACGACACACATTTGGGCCAGACTGATATTAACCATCATGATACAACAGAAAGTAAACATTTGTGATCAGTACTAACTACAAAGTTGTAGAATCTGCAGATCTTCCCAAAGGTGTTTCCTATGATTTTCCTCTCTCTCCCACATTTCATCATGGTTTGATCTCAGTACAGCTACGAGTGGGCAGAAACCCATATACATGGTGTTGGAAGGGGTGGGGGAGTACACTGCTATTTGCACTATAGTTATGACTTTTGTTAGTCTATGGCTTATACTGGAAAAAACAATTCTAATACATTTAATAAGGTTTACCATGACTCAGTTGCCACACAAGCATTTCTTTATTTGTTTAAAAGCCACTTGGCATTGGTTATATCCAATATATAAATAAAAGCATATGCACTCATATTCCATAGCACCAATACAGTTATAAGCAATGGCTGAATTGTTACAACCAGATCAGGCCCTGGAGACATCTTCCCCATCATGGCATGACTTCAGAGGAGTAAGGAAAAGCTCTGACAAAGAACACCTACAAAACATTGCTTTTTTATGCACTATAACAAACAAATGATGGCATTGCTGGTTATTGGACCTGAGCTAAACTCAGCTGAAGCAGTTTAGATCAGCACTTTGCGCTATTCAAGGTTTTTCCCCTTATCTCATTTTACACATCACCCCCAGGGACTTTTGGACTAAGCATTTCTAACTAATTATTTACTGCACCTGGTGCCCAATGAATTATGTTTACTATATTTCCCACATATTAAATAAGATAAGGCAGGTATTCAAAGGGTCACCATAAGTTTAATACAAACAATCTTTCTTTCTCATGAGTTCATTGGGGGAGGGAGAGGGGAGTGGGTCACATGCTTTGGGCCTATTACTCATGCCAATATCCAAACTCAGTTTAAAACCATAGTTCATTCAGGCCTAGTTGGGCATCACTCAAGGTTAGCTGATTTTCTTTATTTAAAATTGAGACTACCAGGAACCTTAATGTTATGCAATAGCTAAGCTCTCCCTTACCCTCAATTTGTCAATCACTTGTTGCATCTTGTCTCATATTAGACTGTAAATTTTGTATGCAAATTTTCTGTTTTCTTATACATGCATATAGAGCCTTCCACAATGGGAACCCAGTTCTAACTGGGGCCTGTAGCCAGTACCACAATATAATCTCTTTACAGAGACGAAGGACTGAACAAGCTAAGGAGAATGAGAAACTCTCTCACTGCTAACTATGGTGTACCCCAAGTGTACTGGGGTAGCAGAATAGCCCACACTATTCTATATGTAAGAGACTTATTTGCAGAGCTGTCTGATACATTTTACCAGCAGCAAATTTACACAGGGGAAAATAGAAAAAAAGGAAATCTCTGGAATGAGTTTTAAGGTGAAGTGTTCTTTATTATTATGGATGAGTGTTTTATTTTCTCTAAAGAGAGATATGAAGAAGGATAGAAGGAAGGAGAAAGGCATATGTAAAAAGGGGTTGCCCTTGTAACAATCAGACAGTTGAGATGAATACTGGAATTCACTCAAGTATGTCACAATATTATATAAGTGCTGTAATTTGTATTGACAGCATCTGTTACTTGTCATGGCCCAGAGGGTGTCAAACTAGGTATACATTTGAAAATGCAAATTTTATAGCTTTCTCTAAAAGTTAAATTTTCACATTATACCTGAAACCATTAATAAATTCCACAGGTTTTCTCTTCCCCCTCCACCTAGCAACACACATTAAACCACACAAATTTAGATAGAACCATGCCTCTGTATTTTCTAGATTTAAAAAATGGATACACAGCTGAGAGCTGGCTGAATTATAGATAGAGCTGCTTGTATCATTAAAGAATAGAAGCCCAGTTCATTCAGTTCCTTAATCACAAGGCCATCTATCCACCCATTTTCCTATCTCTTCATGCATACATTAATTTCTCGCAGGCAAAACCAGAACAAACAATCTTCATTGAGCAGGGGCCCCACCTTTCCTATCTGAATCCAGGAATATCAGGCAGAGAAGTTTCCACACTGATAGATGCAGTCTGAACTTTGGGGACAGACAGAGGACTAAATTCAAACGAAACTTAGGCACAGTAACTTTTAGACATATAGAAAATCATTGGGATTTACAAAGCCTGAGTTCAGGACCTAGGCTGTACAATGAATAGGAAGAGATAGGCACCTAAGAATGCAAACAACAAACATGCAACACAGCTCTAGGTCTCTGTATATAGCCAATTAGAGATAGAAGGAGCGGGGCCAAGGGATTCCGAATGTGGGAGGGGGCTGTGGGTTAAGGCAGGGAGTTAAGGTGTGGGAGAGGGTGAGGGCTCTGGGCTGTGGGAGCTGGCTCTGGGATGGGGTCAGGGATAAGGGGTTTGGGGTGCAAGAGGGGGCTTTGGGTTTGGGGTGGGCGTAGGGCTGGGGCAACGGGATGGGGCTCAGGTTTGGTCACGGGCTTACCTCTGGTGGCTCCCAGTCAGTGGCACAGTGGGGCTAAGGCAGGCTGGCTGCCTGCCCTGACACTGTGCTGTGCCCCAGAAGCAGCCAGCAGGTCCGGCACCTAGGTGGGGGCGGGGGAGCAGGAGGCTCTGCACGCTGCTCTTACCTGCAAGCACCACCCCAGTTCTCATTGGCTGGGTGTGGAGCCGGTGCTCGGGGTGGGGGCAGTGCGAGGAGCCCCATGGCCCCCCATCCTAGGAGCAGCACCTCTGGCTGCTTCCAGGGTGCAGCACAGAGCCAGGACAGGTAGGGATTAGCCTGCCTTAGGCCTGCAGCACTGCTGACCGGACTTTTAATGGCCTGATCAGCAGTGCTGACGGGAGCCGTGAGGTTCCCTTTTCTACCTGGCATTCTGGTCGAAAACCAGACACTTGGCAACCCTATGCTCTCCCTCTGGATAGTGGAGCCTAGGGACTTCTTCTCTCCTCTTTCCTCCAGACTGCAGACTGCTGACTCCTGGCTAACTGCTGGCTACCTATATCTGCCTGGATATTGAGAGTATTAGCTTCAATATCCAAAATGAGTGCAAATAGCTAGCTGAAGGGAAAACCCTCTTTGAAGCTGGGTGCTTCTGGTCAGCTGGGCTCCCTTTTTTGGGGAAGCACAATGGAATTTTTCTCTCTCCTACCCTGCAAAGAGCACCTATTGAAGTCCCCCTGCCTTGAAAAGAGCAACGGGGGAGATATGCCTTCTGGAAACCAAGTTTCTTGCCTCCCTTCCCCCCAACTTAAAGTGCTGGTTTGGGCTGGACACATATGCCTGAACAATTCTAGTCACATGTAGGCTATTTTGGGTGTTGTTGATTGGCTAGGCATGTCAGATAGATTCCTGGTCCTCTAACTCCTCCTTCAGCCCAACCTCTAAGCTGTCTGTATCTTTAAGCACACAGCCATGGCTGTCATTTTAGGTTTCCCCACCTCTGCCTCTGTTTGTGGGAGCTGTAGCTCTCAACTCCTCAAAATGGTCAATGGGCAATAAAAAATTTCCTATGAATCATGTGTCTGAGGTTTCCTTATTTTTCCAGTCTACTTCTGCATATAATATTACTGAAATGGTATTAGTTATTCTCTTGGTAATTTTCCAATGCATACACTGTACATTAAATTAAACTCAGACATAAAATCAAAATTTGATTACTTTAAATTCTGTTTTGATAGTAATAACTAATTTGGAAAAGCCCCAGAGATATAATTAAACTTTCCAAAAGATATCTATTACTTTACAAAAATATGGGTGGAAAATTGTAGATACTTAAGTACCTAAATAAAAGTGGCCTGATATCCAAAGATGCTGAGAACTAGCAGCTCCCATTAATTTCAGGTGAATTCATGAGTGTACAGCACCTCTAAAAATAAGATCACTTTTTTAAGGTACTCAGATATGTAGTTTAGGAGCTTAATTTTAGTCATCCAGGATTGAAAGTCAGGAAGACTACAGTGACAAAACCCACAAAGTCTAGAAAGTAGGAAATCTAGAAATCCTTAGTTTTTTTTCCAACACCAACCTTAATCTGCCCACTTAACCTCTGTCCTCTTCTTTTCAGCAGGAGAACCTCACTTTTATCATGTGCAAGAAACTAAAATCTTCCATATTGTGGATATACATTACAAACATATGCTCTGTGGCTCCTATGAGAATTATTACTGAAATGCAGTATCTGTTTCTCTTTCCTGCATGAGCCAATTGAAAGCAAATCACTTTAATCCCTGTGAAGCTATGAGTTTTGTCACATCTGTTCTATGTGTAAGATTTTGAAAGGTATACCTGAAGTCAATGTACTTATGAATTCCTTGTGCCTGTTTGCTATGTGATGCTTGGATACTTAAATCCTATTTAAGCTTAAAAGCATGGCAAAGAATACATAACCAAAAAAGTACAGCAGACCATATTCGTCTGTATCCTTTCCTATACCTGTTTGTATGTTTTCCTATTTCTAAAATCAGGTAATGTGAAGAGAACTCTGTGGGATTTATGATTATGCTTTGCCTCATACATTTAAAACCCAAAGTTATTTTCCAAAGGATTGAAAATATTGGATTTCCATTGATTGTCAACATGCTGTGGAATGTTGTAAATTCAGTTCAGAAAGCCATTAACCTGTGACATTACTTTGACACTGTACATTGCAGCCTGAGCTGTTCGTTGCATTGTCATTAAATCTTGCAATATGAAATACAGAGAGTAAGAGCAATACAAACAGCAAACTCTCTGAGTGTCTCATAGAATATCAGGGTTGGAAGGGACCTCAGGAGGTCATCTAGTCCAACCCCCTGCTCAAAGCAGGACCAATTCCCAAGTAAGTCATCCCAGCCAGGGCTTTGTCAAGCCTGACCTTAAAAACCTCTAAGGAAGGCGATTCCACCACCTGATGTGGTATAGGTTTATGAGTGCTTGCATCTGAAATCATATTAGTAAAGAACATTGCATTCTTAGCCACCAGCTGATATCCTTTTGCCCATGGTCATCAAAACTTCCTGCCATAGCTACAAGCAGCACTATGAAACAACAAGCTAATACAGCCAAATGGCATCATGTTATGTATTCTGTTGCTCTACACAACACCACCTAGAAACTTCATAGTGAGTTGCAGTAGATATCATTTTAGCATCCCCCTGGAAATTGTGTTAAATAAACATATATGGAGATATACTTATCTCAGAACTGGAAGGGACCCTGAAAGGTCATTGAGTCCAGCCCCCTGCCTTCACTAACAGGACTGAGTACTGATTTTGCCCCAGATCCTTAAGTGGCCCCCTGAAGGATTGAGCACACAACCCTTGGTTTAGCAAGCTAATATTCAAACCACTGAGCTATCCCTCCCCCTTTTTAATCACATATTTGCTGTTAATACATTTAATCCCTCTCTGTAGCTATTCCTAACCTGGCTTTCTCTTTGATAAAAATATTAATCAAACCAACCTAAGAGCTTTCTTTGGTAGGGTAATAAGCCTTGTGGAAAGGGGAGAAATGGTAGATGTGGTATATGTTGACTTTAGTAAGGCTTTTGTCTTGCATGGCCTTCTCATAAACAAACTAAGGAAATACAATCTAGATAGAGCTACTATAATGTGGGTGCATAACTGTTCGGAAAACTGCTCACAGAGAGTAGTTATCAGTGGTTCACAGTCAAGCTGGAATGGCATATCTAGTGGGGTCCTGCAGGGGTAAGTTCTGGGTCCAGTTCTGTTAAATATCTTCATCAATGATTTAGATAATGACAGAGTTATAAAGTTGTGGACAATACCACGCTGAGAGGCTGCAAGTGCTTTGGAGGATAGGATTAAAACTGACCAAAATGATCTGAACAACCTGGAGAAATGGTCTGAAGTAAATAGGATGAAATTCAAGAAGAACAAATGCAAAGTACTCCACATAGGAAGGAAGAATGAGTTGCACACATACAAAATGGAAAATTACTACCCAGGAAAGAGTACTGCAGAAAGGAGTTTGGGGGTCATAGTGGATCACAAGCTAAATATGAGTCAGTGTAACACTTTATTTAAAAAAAAAGGGGGGGGGACATCATCCTGAGATGTATTAGCAGGATTGTTGTAAGCGAGACACAAGAAGTAATTCTTCTGCTTTACTCTGTGCTGATTAGGCCTCTCTGATCAGGTGCCTGAGATGGACCACACTAAGAATGCCACACTCAGGGTAGATTGCAAGAAATAGGGTAGACAGTCCCCTAAACTGGTGGTTTATTCTGTAATTAGATTCACCAATCAGTAACAAAAGAGCTTCTGCAGTACTACACTGGTTAACCCCCACTAAGCATTCCAGCCCTTAGCTCCCATCCTGACAACCAAGTCTAATATAGGGAAAGGTTCTGGAAAATCCATTTTACCATATGTGAGGTTCTTACTAATCCCAAAAGATCATTCAATACTGCAGGTCAATACATATTTCAGATCTTCCCCAAGTATCACGTTGTCAGCCAATCCTTAGTAAACAAACTAGAGATGTATTCATAAAGGAAAAGAAAAGAGTTATAAATGGTTAATAGGTCATATATATACAAATGATTGCAAAGTCTTTATATTAGTGATAGTATAGACTGTTGGCTTTCAAAAGTCTTTCTGTTGGCTTTCAAAAGATTTGAAGCTCATCAGTCCATAGTTCAAGATGTTCCTTGTCTGTAGTGTGTGTTTGTGTTTGGGGGTTACTTGTTGTCTACTGAGCTTGTGTTTGTCTGTCTGTTTGTTTGAAAGACCATGTGCTGTGGCCAGCAGTTGGAAGCTGTGAGCTTCTAAACAAGGTTTGAAATCTAGAAGCCTCGGTTCATTGGTTGAGCCTTAGTCAGGGGTCGGGGCTATCAGGAAGGCCAGGGCTTTATAAAGCCGTGAGCAAGTGACCAGGGAACTTTGCAACCAGATGCTGATAATAGGGAGTTTCAAGAGGGAGTTTGGAAGGGGGCGAGGTACATTGGCCATTCTTTAAAACCTTTAAATTAAACTATAATCAAAACTTCTTGATTTAAACAAAATCCCTGTCATTAACCTAGGTCGTTGTAGGAGACAATGCAGGCAGAAGCCCGGCAGCAGAGTGGGGGCTATTTTGTTCATTGCACTCAGTGTAGCATGTATGATTACCTGCCCTCTGGGCGGGTGGCATATGTATGCATTTGGTGCAAGGAGCTCCTGGCCCTCAGAGACTGTGCATGGGCTTTGGAGGCCAGGGTGGCGGAACTGGAGGAGCTAAGGGAGGCAGAGAGCTATGTTGATGAGGCTTTCCAGAACACTGTAGATTTGTCCCACCTCTGGTCAGACAGCCCCTGCGCTGTTAAGGAGGATGAAAGGCTCAGGGAAGGAGAGCAGTCAACAGGAGCAGAGGGAAGCCTTCCCAGAGTTGGGACCCTCATTCCAGATGATGATGGGGTATCCTCTAGCACTGAGGTTTCCTCTCCAGGGGAGGGAACTCCAGTCATTAGGAAAAGGCAGGTGTTAGTAATGGGAGATTAGATCATTAGAATCATAGATAGCTGGGTTTGTGATGACCAGGAGAACCATATGGTGACTTGTCTGCCTGGTGCAAAGGTTGTGGATCTCTCGAGGCATCTAGACAGACTTATGTGTAGTGCTGGGGAGGAGCTGGTGGTCATGGTACATGTAGGTACCAATGACATAGGAAGGGTAGGAGAGATGTCCTGGAGGCCAAATTTAGGTTGCTAGGAAAGAGACTGAAATCCAGGACCTCTATGGTGGCATTCTCAGAAATACTTCCAGTTCCATGCACAGGGCCAGGTAGGCAGGCAGAGCTTCAGAGTCTCAATGCGTGGATGAGATGATGGTGTAGAGAGGAGGAGTTTAGATTTATTAGGAACTGGGGAAACTTTTGGGATGGGGTATCCTATACAGGAAAGATGGGCCCCACCTAAACCAAAGTGGATCCAGACTGCAGCAGTCAAAAAAGCAAACAGGCTGTTAGGAATCATTAAAAAAAAGGGATAGAGAATAAAACAGAGAATGTCTTATTGCCCTTATATAAATCCATGGTATGCCCTCAACTTGAATACTGTGTACTGATGTGGTCTCTTTCATCTCAAAAAAGATATACTGGCATTAGGAAAGGTTCAGAGAAGGGCAACTAAAATGATTAGGGGTTTGGAACAGGTCCCATATGAGGAGAGATTAAAGAGGCTAGGACTTTTCAGCTTGGAAAAGAGGATATTAAGGGAGGGGTATTATAGAGGTATATAAAATCATGAGTGGTGTGGAGAAAGTGAATAAGGAAAAAAGTTATTTACTTGTTTCCATAATATAAGAACTAGGAGCCACCATATGAAATTAATGGGCAGCAGGTTTAAAACAAATAAAAGGAAGTTCTTCATACAGCGCACAGTCAACCTGTGGAACTCCTTGCCTGAGGAGGTTGTGAAGGCTAGAACTATAGCAGGGTTTAAAAGAGAACTAGATACATTCATGGAGGTTAAGTCCATTAATGGCTATTAGCCAGGGTGGGTAAGGAATGGCGTCCCTAGCTTCTGTTTGTCAGAGGGTGGAGATGGATGGCAGGACAGAGATCACTTGATCATTACCTGTTAGGTTCACTCCCTCTGGGACACCTGGCATTGGTCACTGTTGGCAGACAAGATACTGGGCTGGATGGACCTTTGGTCTGACCCTGTATGGCCATTCTTATGTTCTTGTTTTAGTTGTAAATCCAAAGTCCAGAGAATTAGAGCAGGAAAGAGGCAAAATGGAGATAGCTCAAAGGTCTTTTATATCTTTTGGTATATGCATGGAAGTTTATTATCCCAAACAAAGTCCACGGTCCAGGTGCATGGAAAGTTACTGGCTCAAGATAGAGTCCAGGGACTCATGCACTTATCACATTCTTATCTGTTATGCCAATTCAGAGGGTCAGCCATTGCCCATATATTTTCTGAAGTATCTGCAGGAAAGGCTTACTTGATGGAAAGAGTTTCTTCAGTGGTTCATTGTGAGCTGAGTGTCCTTAAAACGGGCCATTGACACAGATTTATATCAGGGCTAGACAGCTATCTAGGGTGTATCACCCAGCAATACAACACATGTTTAAGATACAAGTACATAGCCAATATTCATACCTTCAGATATAAAGATGATGCATGCATATAAACAAGATAATAATACTTAGCAATTCATAACTTTTCTATTGATACCTTACATGAAATATTGTGTACAAGACTTAAGGAAATTGTGTAATACTGGTAACAGTGATATAAGTGGTCACCTTTCTTATACACAGCCTCAGAGCCCTATCTGGAGTATTGTGTTTAGTTCTGGGCACCACATTTCAGGAAATATGTGGACAAATTGGAGAAATTCCAGAGAAGAGCAACAAGAATGATTAAGGTCTAGAAAACATGACCTATGAATGAAGATTAAAATAAATGGGGGTGGGGAGGGAGCTTGTTTAGTCTGGAGAAGAGAAGACTGAGGGGGACAAGATAACAGTTTTCAAGCACATAAAAGGTTGTTACAAGAAGAAGGGAGAAAAATGTTCTCCTTAACCACTCAGGACAGGACAAGAAGCAATGGGCTTAAATTGCAGAAAGGGCAGTTTAGGTTGCACATTAGAAAAAAAACTGCCTATCAGGGTAGTTAAGCACTGGAATAGATTGCCTAGGGAAGTTGTGGAATCTCCTTTACTGGAGATTTTTAAGAGCAATTTAGACAAACATCTGCCAGGGATGGTCTAGATAATACATAGTGCTGCCTTGAATGCAGGGGACTGCACTAGAAGAACTCTTGAGATCCCTTCCAGTCCTATGACTAATCTGTGTATTTGCCTTTTGTAACTTCACCAATTTATTGGCAAATTCATGTTTTCACCTATGAATGCTAAGTAAATCAATATACCTCAAGTTTAAGGCTTCCTCCACCCTTTCAGTGCATTCAGGATTGGTTTTATCACAAGCTGAAAATATAAGTGACAGACAGTAAACATGGAGGTAGCACGGATATCTTGATTCTAAGCAAAAATAAGGATGTTGTCATTAAAGTGATTGGATGAATGGGTCAATCTAATGTATTTATCATTATTATTTATTTGTATTGCCCTATAAACCACATCAAAAATGGGGCCCCAATCATGGTACTGTACAACTATCTAGGACTCTGTTCAGTGTTGCCATGCACCCCCTTTGTGCTAGCTAGGTTACAGCAAAGAAGTGTAAGCACCTGCTCCATAAGGGAGTCCCCCTGGCAAATACGGAGTCAACTGTTCCAGTTATGTACCAACCCCACAGTAGCCCCCGATACAGGGAGCTTTCTGAAGCAGTCAGCTGTGGGGTGGAGGAAGAAGTAGTGTGTGGAGGGGGAGCAGATGGAGGCATGGCCATTATGCTCTCATGTGCTGGAGATCCTGCATCCTTGAGATGGCCATTACAACAGGGGCACCAATTAAAGTAGCTCTCAAGGCTGCACTAGTGATTGAACCAACTTCAGGCAGACCCTGAAAGGGGGAGCTGGGAGATGCTGTGTGTGTGGGGGGGGCGGGGGTCCTCAAGAGTTCATGCTAATCAATCACTATGGATATTTCTATGGTGCCTATCATTGCTGCACTGAAGCTTCAGTGGCTTTCATTACATATTCCACGAGTGTTGAAACAAACTGCACTGATAAGCTCCATTGTACATGGCTAGCTATTAAATATCATGCTGGACAACATGTTTATAAACAGCATGGCTTTTCAGAAGAGTTTATCTAATGTAAAATCTTAAATGATTAGTTTAATGCATTCTAGGAAAAAAGGTACACAATTCACATTATAATACTGAAATACGTGTATTCCACTCCTTTTCTGGTCTATGATGATTTGATAATTGCTTAGATGTAGAATGAAATTGGTGCTTTTTGTTTCCCTAGCAACTGTCAGATCTTAGTTTTTGTAAATTAAAGAGCATGTGGGTAGGGATGGAAGCTTTCTGTTTTGTTACTTAACTTCACTCTCTTTTCTAGGGTTATATGGCATTCAAAGGGGAAAGAAAAGTAAGAGTGGGAAGTGTGTGGGTAGAAGGGAGAAGAAAGGAAAGTTAAATACCAACTCTCAGTCAGCAGTGGTTGCAGATCAGGTTTTCAGATTCCCTGACAGTGGTTTCTTGAGAAGAGAGAAACTAAGAAAAAGCTCCCCAGCTGAAGAATGAGGTGTAGCTGAGCCTAGTTAAACTCAGAACTAGGGAGAAAGGGGCTGGATGGCTTCTAGAGCCCTAGGGAAGCTTATTCAGACTGAAAGCCAGAACAGGGATGGATGTGAAAAGCAAAAAAGTGCCCTGTTCATATTGTCTGTTTTGTTTTGTTTTGTTGTTTAAGGGCTATTTAGGTGTATAAAGGGAACATGGCCAAAGGCTTTGATAGTTTATTCTATTTTAATAGCTAAGAGAACTTGCAACCAGATCGGAAGCTCAGAGATAGTTTTCTTTGTTCAACACAGCTCCTGTTGAATTTGTCAAACTCTGTGGTCCCTCTCCTTGTCATGGCTGTTCTTACACTTTTCTGAGATGCTATAAACTAACTCTGATAAAACTATTACCATTTTGAGATTTACCTTCCATTTCCTGAGATGCAGTTGGAGAAGAATACCGGAACTTCCATACTGGACAGTGGCTGGTAACAGATACTTCAGAGGAAGGTGCAAGAACCTCATAGCATGAAGATGTGGGGCAAATTGCCCCATACATTAAGTCTCATCCTGGTCTCTGATAGAGATTGGCTTAAGCCCTGAAGTATAAGGTTTAATACCGCTTCCAAAATTGTTGTCATTAATTATAATGCTGGATATTCTTGTTATCTAAATGTCCAATCCCTTTTTGAATCTTGCTAAATTCCTGGCCCCGGTGACTTCCTGTGGCAAAGAGTTCTACAGTGTAATTACATGTTATGTAAAGGTATTCCCTTTTATTGTTTTTGTTTTTTCCTCCTCTAATTTCACTGAATGCCCCCTGCTTTTGTGTTATGAGCTTCCAATCTACCTTCTCTTTGCCATTTATATACTTTTATAAGTCTCTTCATAGTCATCTCCTTTCTAAGAGAAACAAACAAACAATCTCAATCATTTCAAATCTCTTCATATGAAAGTTTTTTCCAGGCCCTGGATATCCTTAACTCCTTTCTCAAAACCACCCTCTAATTCTGAAATATCCTTTTGAGGTGGGGTGCCCAGTACTCCACACAGTATTGCAGATGATGCTGCATCATTAATTTATATAACAGCATTATAATAGTCTCCATATTATTCACCATCACATTCCTGAGGCTACATCTACACTATGAGTTAGGGGTGTGATTCCCCTGCTTTCATGCACATACTTACATTAGTGCTCATTGGGCTAGTGGAAGGATAAATACCAGAGTGGCTGCAGTAGAACTGGTAGTGGCAGTAGAGCCGTAGCTGAATCATGCCAAGTACATACCCAAGTACACAGACAGGGGTGTGTAGTGTGGGAATAGCCTTAGAGAACTTAACTGTCTGAAAACCATAAGGTGGTGACCAGGCAGATAGTTTTTAGACATTAACAATTCACAAATTGTGGCCATGGGCCAACAGTGGCCCATTGAGCTAATTCTAATGGTCTGGCCTAAACCTCTTCTGTTAATGATGCTACATGTGCCAAGGGAGGGAGCTCTCTCAAGTGCCTGAGAGAGCAATTCAGGAAAATGTCATGGATAAATGTAAGCTTTTCCATAATAAACTCATTTAAGATCTCATAAAAAGTACATGCCACAGACCAATTAACTAATGCAGAAAAGGACCTGGGGATTACAGTGGACAAGAAGCTGGATGTGAGTCAGCAGTGTGCCCTTGTTGCCAAGAAGGCCAACAGCATATTGGGCTTGTAATGAGGTGACGACTCACTGGCACAGTACCTCCTGCTCGTTGTTTCGGGAAGTAGCTCTCCAGCTCTGGAGCACCATCTGCTGGCTGATGTCCCGCTTGCCGCTGGCCCCCCATGTCCCTACCGGACCCTGGTGCTCCTTTACCTTGGGTGCTGCCTGCTGGCAGTACCCCCACTCTCTAGGTATCCCAACCCAGGGAACCCCCAACCCTCTACTTCTATCTCATTTCAGTGGCTACTGCCAGTCACCATCTAGCCCCCGCTCACTGGGGCAGACTGCAGTATACACCACTCATCAGCGGCAACAGGGGTTTGGACCTGCTGCCTTTGCCTACCCTGGGCTGCACCTCTGCAACCCCAGTACCCTTCCTGGCCTTTACCAAGGCCTGCAGCCTGGGGATTTTCCAACCTGGACCTCCCCAGCTCCTCTGGCCTTTCCCCAGCCCTGCTCCACTCTAGGTACCCTGCTGCACTCCCAAGCAGCCAGACCCATCTCTTTTCATAGTTAGAGAGCAACTGCCTTAGCTCCTGCCTAGTAGCCCTTTTAAAGAGCCAGCTGTGGCCTGATTGGGGCATGGCCCCACCTGTGGCTACTTCCCCCAATCAGCCTATTCTTACTGGTTCCCTGCCACAGCCCACTCCCAGGGCTGTTTTATGCCCTTCAGGGCAGGAGTGGGGTTACTGCCCTGCTACAGGGTTGTATTAGTAGGAGCATTACCAGCAGATAGAGGGATTATACCCCTCTCTTTGGCACTGGTGAGGCCACACCTGGAGTATTGTATCCAGTTTTTGTCCCCTCACCACAGAAGGGATGTGGACAAATTGGAGAGAGTCCAGCGGAGGGCAATGAAAATTATTAGGGGGCTGGGGCGCGACTTACAAGGAGAGGCTGAAGGAACTGGGGTTATTTAGTCTGCAGAAAGGAAGAGTGAAGGGGTATTTGATAGCAGCCTTCAACTACCTGAAGGATGTGGGGGTTCCAAAGAGGATGGAGCTCGGCTGTTCTCAGTGGTGGCAAATGACAGAACAAGAAACAATGGTCTCAAGTTGCAGTGAGGAAGGTCTAGGTTGGATATTAGGAAACACTGTTTCACTAGGAGGGTGGTGAAGCACTGGAATGGGTTACCCCGGGAGGTGGTGGTGGAATCTCCATAGGGGTTTTTAAGGCCCAGCTTGACAAAGCCCTGGCTGGGATGATTTAGTTGGTGTTGGTCCCGCTCTGAGCAGGGGGTTGGACTAGATGACCTCCTGAGGTCTCTTCCAACCCTAATATTCTCTGATTCTAAGAAACTGTAAGAGACACATCTTTAAAAAGTTGTGGTCTACATATAACATAGAGTGCACTTACCACAAGTTAATTATTGCAAAAGTAAATAATTAGATAGGGGCTTAGGTAACCACTTTTGAGTGCCAATACCTAACTTGAAGATGGTGGCTGAATTTCTGTAGCGAGTGAGTGATCAATATATTGATTTATAAAGCATGTTTCACATGAATCAGAGTATTGTTTAGGTCAAACATAAGTATTTTCTACTTTATGGTACTATGGGATGCTTCAGAGGAGATGTGCTATATAATTCTGAATTGCATCACTTTAAAAGTCTATGTTAATAGTGAAAGGATGACTTCTGTTAAATGTCCAAATTCTAAAGCAAAGTTTTGTAATAATAGTATATTAGTAATCTCCCCTTATTAAAACCCTTCCCCCATAAGGCAACCATCTCTCTATATAAAAGGTAGAAACAATATTGTTTCACTGTGTATAATGCAGGTATTCCTGATCAAATAATCCAGGGCATTCCTCATCACACCAAGCTTCTGTCCTCTCTCCTGCTGAGGCTGAGAGCACTGACTTTTGCAATGCTCCTTACCCCAATAACCTGGCCCAAGCATAGGAGTCTCAGGTTAGTTTTAACTCTGAGCCACACAAAATCCTAGTGAAAGCTTGACTACTGCACTAACCACATGAAATATTGGTTCAATAAACTGTTGGTGGTCCCTCAATCTTCACTCAAAGTTGTTTGTTAAATACAAACTTACAGTTAACCTTCACATCATGTTGTTTAAAAATTTATTTTAGAGATTATGCTGAAAATGAAAACAGATGGGTTGATGGAGATGATCCAAACATTTCCCTTCTCCTTCAGAAAACAATCTTTTATAACACTTTACCCCAACGGCAGCTACTCGCCTCAATATGGTCTAAGTGGAACTTGGCTTATTAAAATGCAGGGCATGACTTTGTGAAATGCATCCAAATATCTGGGTTTCAACAGTGTGTACTCCTAACTCTAGTGTACTCCTAACTCTAACCCTATATGACTTTTTTATTTGAGAATCTTTCACAAGATTTTGCAAATGGCTTTCTAAGATTAAATTTGTAACTAACTGGAAGAAGCCATTTATTTATTTGTGTAAAATGGCCTCTGGGTTAGTTCCTATATCTGTCCTGTGTGTGCCTGCAAGTCATACCTGATTACTAACTAACCCATGTGTTTTAGCCCTGCAGAACTAGTAACTATTTAATAAAATATTTTTATTTATAAAAATTACATTAAAAAAACCTACAATGTTGTGTTAAAATAATGTTAAGGTTGCAAAGTCAATTGTTAGGAAATGCCAGAGTTAAGGTTGCCTGCACAATCTTCAGCCCTGTTGTGAATCCACATTATGATATTCTTTAATTGTATGATCACATATTATTTTTTTTTCCACAGGTCCCCTGCCTCATTCATTATACAGGACAGACTGTGTTCTGGGTATGAATCAGGATTGTGTAGTGAATGAGGCTGTTGTTTGTAGGACCCCTACCTTATTTGTTGCAGAAGTTGGAAGATGTAGTGAATGAGGCCGGGGACTCCAGGGAGAGAAAGGATGGTCCTACACCTTTACTAGGGTATGTTTTGTTTTTAAAAACTTGGGGGAGGGAGAGGCGGGGAACAGACACTGTATAATGTGGAACCATATTGACTTTTACATGGGTTATCAGCAGGGTTGGAATCTCTAGGTCCACAGCGCAGTCCTCTACCACCTGGGCTATTGAAGAAACTGTGGTAGCAATAGAAGGCTTCTACTAGAGGGTGATTTGGAGAGAAGGGGAGTTGACAGGCAAGGATGGCAAAGGTGGATAGCCCAATATGCAGCAAAGCATGGGATGGACTAAGGTCTAAGGACTAGAGGGTGATGGAAATGCCCTTTGTCGGTGGATTTCTCATCTACTTGCCAACAGCAAAGGAATGTTGAGACTCAGAAATAATGGGTTAATTTCCAGGTTCTAGAGAGGAACATACTCTAATAGTTATAGACCCTTCTGCCTCCATTGTCCCCTCTGCTCTCTGTCCTTCTTTGATACTGTCCCCCCACTCTCCATGTCCTGTCACTACACCCACCTCTACTGATATCCCTCCTGTTTCCTGCCTCTTCTCACACTACCTGACTCCTGTCCTGGTCCTCCACTGCCCCCCAAAGCTTGTGCATGTTCTTTGCTCCTCCCTTCCACTGCTTCTGCCCTTCTCTGCCCAATCCTGGCTTCTCTTTTTAATTCCGTGTTCCCACCCCACTTCTCATCCCTCTGTATTTAACTGAGTGTGCTCCTGCTCTGTGCTTCCTGGGTGCCAGCAGGGAGAAGCACTGAGAGCATGAGAAAGAGACATTCTTCCTGCTCTCACTTCTGGTACCTGGCACCACAGATGCCCCAGTAGGCAGGAGAAGAAATTGCAGAAAACATCCTGATCAAATCTGCAGCTCCAGGATGGAGTATGCTCAGCTGCACTAAGGGAACAGCACATGTACAGTCTAGACAGCACATAGGAGATGTGAAAGAGATGCAGCATGCTCAGTGAAGATGGAATCTTCAGAGGTTTTAGTTGATAAACTGTCTACCAAGCATGTGCCAGCTACAAATTTTCAGAGCTTTATAACTTGGCATTTTTACAAGAATAACAAAAGTCTTGTCCTTGACACTAAAGTGAGCCTCCTGCTATATTTCAAAATTATGTGTAACCCACACCCCTTCTGGGTGGAATGTTCTATCCTATCTAGTGGCACCAAGACCACTTAGATAGAGTTAAATGAGTCTGTTCTGTAGCCTTAGCTAACAGACAGTTGGCTTTTAGTTCATGCAGTAGAGGGTCATGCACTAAGCTCCAGAGATCCCTGGTTTGATCCTCCCCACCACAACCATGCTCCAAAGGTGTGAGGTTTCTCAGTGTAGCAGTAGAAAGAATTTTTTTAACATGGGCAAAACAACATATTTTCTCTTAACTTAATTCTCTGAAGCATCTCAACTGTTTTAACTGAAACTTTCCAAAACAATTCAGCCAAAGGTAGAGACACTCAGCATGGAAAATGCCAGCCCAACTAGTTTTAAATTTGGCTGTTATAAGCAACTGAATACAAGGTCTTATAATGGAAAGTGTCAGGCAACTATAACTCCAAGTGTCACTGCCTGCATTGCCTATGATATATTCAACTGTACTTACCAGACCCTCTCTGATCTCCCTCACCCTCTCTCCTCTTCTTCTATTTCTCATTCAGTCCAGCCCATGACATACTCCTTCCATAATTTCTGATACATCAACATATTACTCTGCCTTTAGTACTCCCATACATAATGTACATCTGTAATACGTACCTACCCTACCCATTGCCAAAAGCCTGGAGGTGGGAGGGAAGATCAAACAAATTCTGGCTTAGCTGGACTAGTGGAGAAATGAATTCAAGTATAAAGTGTCCTTTACTGGGAACACACAACCCCTGCACTCAGATAAGTAAATCTGTTAGATCAAGCAACACAGTTGACCTCAGTTGTTTCAAATAATTTAAGGTATTATTGGTGAAAATCAACACATTGAATTGGAGCCAAAAGTAAAGAGGTGGCAACATGATTGTTAGGTAGTAATTGGAGATATACCAATCTCCTAGAACTTGGAGGGACCTTGAAAGGTCATTGAGTCCAGCCCCCTGCCTTCACTAGCAGGACCAATTTTTGCCCCAGCTCCCTAAGTGGCCCCCTCAAGGATTGAGCTCACAACCCTGTGTTTAGCAGGCCAATGCTCAAACCATTGAGCTATCTCTCTCCCCCCCACCCCCAGCTATTGTACCACTTTTATTGTTAAAAGTGGTACAATAGTTTAATTGGGAATAATACAACCTTCTAGGAAGTCAATCACATTCTTTACCATATGTAGCTTGTGGTTGGTTGTCAAGTACCGCTCCACCTAGCACTTACTGTCTTCTAAACGAGATTGCAATATGATATACATCACATAAGCAAGGTCTGGATCCAAGGGAAATGTCTCAAATGTCCAGCCACATACTGCTGGAAAAAGGTGCTTTTGGATTATGAAGCCTGATCTATTGATTGTGTATTATATCAATTATGCAAGAACTCTGAATTCATACTCTGAGGTTTGGAAGGTTCTTGTCCCAAGATCAGGCCCAGAGTTATTAAAATTAAAGTTTAGTTGGGCCCCTTGACATGCCCGGTTGCAACACCCACACTGAGGAAAAATATTCTATATTTTGTAATAGTTGTATTGACCAATTAGCAAAGTTACAAACATTCGAACCCAGAAAGTTAGATGAAGATAATAAAATGAGTGTCTGAGCATCCATATACAGACACCATCCTGTGCAAAAGGACCTGCAGTGTTAGTCATCCTCACCATCGTCATTGTTACCAGTGGTCATCATCCTGGCATCTCCCTGGAGTTGCATCTCTCAGGACACACAGGCTGGGATACAACTTTTATAATATGTTATGCTGATGCCACTATGCCTAATGCATATTCAGTAGGGGTTTCTCCCCTTTTCCTTATTTATATTTCCGCACCCCACTAATAGTGATGTGCCTTTTTCCCATAGGTTACTAGCCCGTTTACCTCAAGCTTATTAGCATATATATCAATATTCCTAACTAAAATGATCCAGCATTATTCCTGGTTAACTCTGTATGCTAAGGCATTAGGAACTTATTTCTTGTTTAACTAAGCTATTATCTTACAGGTCTGAGGCCTTTTGCTTTCCTGACTTAACTGATGTCCATGCCTTACCTAGCAAATACCTATACCTGTAGGCTATAAGCCACCTATAACTTCAGAAGCAGTTGGATGTCCAAAAACATCTGTACTTTTGTACATACAATGGACTAACCTCTTCAGTAATGGAGATGAAATCCCTTTAATCATGACCTCAAGATGATGAAAATGAAACAGAGTCTCATTTCATCCATGAACCATATAGTTGAGACTGTTGTCCAGATTGTCTCACTGTGTCTCATAGACTCATAGACTTTAAGGTCAGAAGGGACCATTATGATCATCTAGTCTGACCTCCTGCACAAAGCAGGCCACAGAATCTTACCCATCCACTTCTATAACAAACCCCTAACCTATGTCTGAGTCATTGAAGTCCTCAAATTGTGGTTTGAAGATCTCAAGCTGCAGAGAATCCTCCAGCAAGTGACCCATGACCCATGCTGCAGAGGAAGGCGAAAAAACTCCAGGGCCTCTGCCAATCTGCCCTGGAGGTAAATTCCTTCCCGACTCCAAATATGGTGATCAGTTAAACCCTGAGCATGTGGGCAAGACTCACCCGCCAGCACCCAGGAAAGAATTCTCTGCAGTAACTCAGATCCCATCCCATCTAACATCCCATCACAGACCACTGGGCATACTTACCTGCTTATAATCAAAGATCAATTGCCAAAATTAGGCTATCCCATCATACCATCCCTTCCATAAACTTATCAAGCTTAGTCTTAAAGCCAGATATGTCTTTTGCCCCCACTACTCCCCTTGGAAGGCTGTTCCAGAACTTCACTCCTCTAATGGTTAGAAACCTTTGTCTAATTTCAAGTCTAAACTTCCTAGTGTCCAGTTTATACCCATTTGTTCTTGTATCCACATTGGTACTAAGCTTAAATAATTCCTCTCCCTCCCTAATATTAATCCCTCTGATATATTTATAAAGAGCAAGCATATCCTCCCTCAACCTTCAATTGGTTAGGCTAAACAAGCCAAGCTCTTTGAGTCTCCTTTCATAAGACAGGTTTTCCATTCCTCGGATCATCCAAGTAGCCCGTCTCTGAACCTGTTCCAGTTTGAATTCATCCTTCTTAAACATGGGAGACCAGAACTGCACACAGTATTCCAGATTAGGTCTCACCAGTGCCTTATATAACGGTACTAACACCTCCTTATCTTTGCTGGAAATACCTCGCCTGATGCATCCTAAAACTGCATTAGCTTTTTTAACGGCCATATCACATTGGCAGCTCATATTCATCCTGTGATCAACCAATACTCCGAGGTCCTTCTCCTCCTCTGTTACTTCCAACTGATGTGTCTCCAATTTATAACTAAAATTCTTATTATTAATCCCTAAATGCATGACCTTGCACTTTTCACTATTGAATTTCATCCTATTACTATTACTCCAGTTTACAAGGTCATCCAGATCTTCCTGTATGATATCCCGGTCCTTCTCTGTGTTAGCAATACCTCCCAGCTTTGTGTCAATCACAAACTTTATTAGCACATTTCTGCTTTTTGTGCCAAGGTCAGTAATAAAAAGGTTAAATAAGATTGGTCCCAAAACTGATCCCTGAGGATCTCCACTAGTAAACTCCTTCTAGCCTGACAGTTCACCCTTCAGTACGACCCTTTGTAGTCTCCCCTTTAACCAGTTCCTTATCCACCTTTCAATTTTCATATTGATCCCCATCTTTTCCAATTTAACTAATAATTCCCCATGTGGAACCGTGTCAAATGCCTTACTGAAATCGAGGTAAATTAGATCTACTGCATTTCCTTTGTCTAAATAATCTGTTACCTTCTCAAAGAAGGAGATCAGGTTGGTTTGGCATGATCTACCTTTTGTAAAACCATGTTGTAATTTGTCCCAATTAACATTTACCTCAATGTCCTTAACTACTTTCTCCTTCAAAAATTTTTCCAAGACCTTACATACTACAGATGTCAAACTAACAGGCCTATAGTTACTCGAATCACTTTTTTTCCCTTTCTTAAAATTAGGAACTATGTTAGCAATTATCCAGTCATACGGTACAACCCCTGAGTTTACCGATTCATTAAAAATTCTTGCTAATGGGCTTGCAATTTCATATGCCAGTTCCTTTAATATTCTTGGATGAAGATTATCTGGGACCTCCAATTTTGTCCCATTAAGCTGTTCGAGTTTGGCTTCTACCTCAGATGTGGTAATATCTACCTCCATATCCTCATTCCCATTTGTCATCCGTCCATTATCCCCAAGCTCCTCATTAGCCTTATTAAAGACTGAGGCAAAGTATTTATTTAGATATTGAGCCATGCCTAGGTTATCCTTAACCTCCATTCCATCCTCAGTGTTTAGCGGTCCCACTTCTTCTTTCTTTGTTTTCTTCTTATTTATATGGCTATAGAACCTTTTACTATTGGTTTTAATTCCCTTTGCAAGGTCCAACTCTACATGGCTTTTAGCCTTTCTCAGTTCATCCCTACATGTTCTGACCTCAATAAGGTAGCTTTCCTTACTAATCCTGCCCATCTTCCACTCCTTGTAGGCTTTCTGCTTTTTCTTAATCACCTCTCTGAGATGCTTGCTCATCCAGCTTGGTCTACAACTCCTGCCTATGGTTTTTTTCCCCTTTCTTGGGATGCAGGCTTCTGATAGTCTCCCTTACTCTCTCATCCATGTATTGAGCAGACTTGTCATGACTCACACCACACATGAGATCCTAAGGGCAAAGGAGTAGTGTCTTCAAATCACCATTGAAACATCACAGAAAAGAAAAAAATGGAGCTACTCATGATTTATATCTGTCTCAGCTATGGAGTGAATAGAATTCTGACAAACTTTATGGATAAGGGTACTAAGGGCTGCTGAGAGATCTAAAAGTAACAGTGTAGATCTTTGCACTTTATAAGGAAGAGATCATCCACAAGTCAGATTATAACAGCCTCACTGCCAAATCTAGACTAAAAGCTTGACTGAAAAAGATCACAAAGACAAAAGGATTCCAAATGGATCTAAATTTCATGCACCATAACCTTCCTCGAACGCAGAATATTAGGCCCATGGAAGAGGGAATTGGATTATGTTCTGAATTGTGTATCCCAAATATAATTGTCAGATGTGTTCATATTGCAGTCATTGTTGAAAATGATAATGTAAGAGGTAGGAAGATTACAGCTTGATTTTTTCTGATCCAGGATTGAGTTTGCAGTGCTGGATGTTAGAAAAGTCATAATTTGGCTTGCAAAATTGAAATCTGTAAAATTTATAAATTTGCTATGAAATGCCGGAGTGTGAATACATTATCATAAATCATAGCTAAAGCACTCAGATACTATGATAAAGATACTCAGAAACTACAGGGATGTGTGGAGTATAAATACCTAAACTGACTAGACGAGAATAAATATGGAGCCCACAGTATCCCTTTTACACTCATTTTTCTGACTGTAATTACACTTGGAATAAATCAATAACAAGCTTATTTTAATCCTAAATTTACAACTGGTATTTAAATGAAAGCATATTAAAATGTACGTTAAAGAGTTGAACCCCCTATCTTAAAAAAATGGCTGTGATGAATACTTCTAAAACAATCGTGAGTGAAGTATGGTAATTAAGAAAAGTTATACTTTATCAAGATCTATTAGATATCAAGTCAATTAAAGCATCATTATAAAAATACATCAATAATGTCACAGTATTCCTAATGCAATATGGCAGCATTCTGTGACATCTTTCTTTTTTCTTTTTGCTTCTTTGCAATTCATCCTCCCTTTTCTCCTTGCTTTTTCACTTTGAGCTCGTCTTCATTCTGCAGGTGGCTTCCTTTGTCTACATCTATATTTTACACCATTTTTACATCCTGACTTTTTGAGTTCTTTTAAAAAATTATTTCTAGACAATTTTGAAAATCTTGATTCATTCTGATCTCTACTTAAAAGCATATGTTTACTGCTGCAGACCCTATCAGGTTGCTTTACACAGCAAGCCTGAATGTGATGGCTCATGCAGAATATCAAGGTTTTTTGTTGTTGTTGTGTTTTTTTATATACATTGGATTCAAGCAATTCCCAACGCAGGAGGTGGCAGAACAGCTGCAATATGCAAAGTGGCATTTGGAATGAAACCAGAGCATTGTCATCTCAGGCACCTAGCACACTTTTGGGAGCTTGAAAATAATTATGATCTGACTTGTTGGAACAGGATATTTTTCTCTGTCATTTATAAGACATCCCTATAGAGTTAGTGTGTGGATAATAATTTTCAAAGGCAGAAAGTGGGAGATAGGAGAGATTGAGGGTGGTGTAGCTTTAAACCTTACTGGAGAATCTGTAAACATCCCTGTCAAGCCTCCTGCCTGAAGAGAGACTGTCCCACATCAGAGACCTTTTTTCCACACCTTTACAAGTCTCCTCATATTGCCCGCCAGTTCATTCAACTCACTACCTTATCCAATTTCCATCTCCCTCTCCTGCAGCACAGCAATGATCTTCCATGTGAAACTCACTAGCTTTGGTAAGCCTCACTTTGCTGAGTATTTAGGGAAACAGACAGGCTGTGTATATGGCAAAGTGAAAATTGCCAAAGCCTGTCAATGTCTCTTTGAAGTGTTCTGCAGTCACAGTACATTGGTTTCTACAGGAGCTAACAGGTCAGAGTGTTTTACTGTCTCTGCAAAGACAGTGAACCTAATGCTTTCTCTCCGAGAGGCACTGGTCCTTGCAATATTTGGGGGTGAATTCAAGTCTGGGAAGATACTAAGATTAGCCTGCAAGGAGTAACAAGAGTGAAGCTTGTGAGCTGCTGGCAGGCTGTTGGAGTCAGATCTCTGCACCAAATCTGCACAGCCACAAGATACCCATGGTTACAAGGAAGACAATGACAATAACTTTTCTTGGGTTGGATGAACCTCAGTTCTAATACTAAGGGTGGATTATTCAAAACCGTTGGGCACTTTGACCTACGTCTGCACCCATGGACATAAATTAATTTTTTTTCCCCATTGACTTCAGTGGGAAAAGAGTGAAGCCAGTGGTGAGATCACTCACTATGTAAAATCTTTTTAAAAAAATTCTCCACCAGTTTATAAAAAGAGAGAGAGAGAGACATGTAGTTTAATTTGATTTCACTGTATTTCCTGCCTAAACATTTAAAGCTAAGGTTAACTTAAGGTTTTTGGCACAAGTTAAGCTAAATTAATGTTAGACAGAATTGTCATAATTAAATCACAAGATAAAACACATAGGAGAGTAATCATTTTCCACATTCTCTTTTGTTATTACCTCAAATGTACTGTCCATATGAATCTCTGATCAGTGATGGGTACATAGTCAAACATTAAGATGTCTTCTAACCACTAACGATTCTTTGAAGCACAATCAATCAATTCATCAAAGTGCTGTCATGAAAATGTAAACTAAAACATGCATGCAAATTATTTTGTCACCCTTAGTTACTGTGAAGTATAGGAACTGGTGAAATGCCATAACGTTTTTTTGATCAGGAGTAGGATCTGAAGAATTATGAAAAGCAATAATTTCTAGCAGAGCTGTGTGTTGGACTGCTTGTTTAAAGTCATCTTTCAAATATCACAGTCCAATTTTAAATGCTTCACATACTGTAATCATTAGGGAGATGTTTGTTAGAAGTTGTATGCGTGACATATAACTGTAGTTAAATGGTATTCACCATATAAACAAAATGTATGGATCATGGACATAAAGGGCACAATCTGTTTGTTTCTGTCTTCCATTTAAAGTATCACAGAATTAACTAGCAGTCTGAATATACACTTACTACACAGGATGGATGAACCAATTCTGATTTAAAAATAAGAATGAATCAGAATTTTATATGGAGGTTCAAAAAAAAAACCCTGGCTTTGTTTAGCTTTTTTGTTTTTATTTTCATGGTAATCTGTATGGTATGTGGTTGTTTATTATTTATATAGGACCATAGTCAAAGTGATGAACTGCTTCAAGAGAGGCAATTTTCATTGTTTCTAGCCAAGCTGGAGGCAGTGAGTCACTACCACAAATTTGTCAATAGAACCTAGTCTCATAATAGTTCCATTCTATTGTGCAGATTCAAAAAGACTGAATATATAAGACAAGCATCCAAAATCTGTGAGTATTCTTCCTCTAACTTATCCACCAAACACCAAGGCTTGTTGCCCATGTTTACCAGGTGGTTGTATTAGTATTTGTTATGTAAATCCTTGTAATTAATACATATGTAGACTATTTGTCTTAGGACTGAACAGAAAGTGACACTAATAGACCATCTTATTCATATCCCTTCTTTAAGCAACATGAATTTGTTTTATCTTTAAATCATATCTAATAAACATCATTTAGTCTTGCTTTGTACATGTCCAGTGATGGCAAATCCAAATATGCTTGGAAACTTTTTTCATTGGTTGTCTTACCTTATTCAGTATAGTTATAACACTTCCCCAAATGTATCAACAACATATTCCCTTTTGCAGCTTAAACCTATTAATATTATCATGGAAGTTCATGATGGAAGTCACAGCTTGGTTGTCACTGAGTCATAAGTGGCCACACAGAGAAGAAAAGGGGCATAAGACCAGCCAAGTCTTGGTCTGGGTGAACAGCAGCACCTGTAGGGCTGTTCAAGCAAGTGGGCAGAAGTGGGGAGTGGGTATAGTCTTGGCTTTGACTCCTCAAAGTTCTGGCTAGCCAATGAGATGAGCAAACACAAGGAGAGATGTAAGCTGCACCCTCTGTATGGCTGCAGAAAATTACTTCCTTTTCTCCAGGAGCAAAGGGAAGAGATTAAAGAGTTACAATTTCTCCCAGGGTTTTCCTAGGGGTGGCACAATTGCATGTTAGCCCTTACTCGGGGTTTTCAGTAAAGACTCAGTCAAGCCCTAAATTAGTCCATCCTCTGCCAACTCAGGTTGTCCTAGAGTACATTTTCAGTGTTTTGGCCATCTTGTTTTAAGTGTCTCATCATTTCCCTTGGATGATTATTTCTGAGCGTATCACATGAATAGGAAATTGTTTTTCCTCCAACCCCATATTCAGCCTAATACCTTAACTTTGCCCCATGACTCCTTGCTCTCTTGACAGATGAGCAAGATATATTATGGTAGATTAAAGTGCCTGAATCAATATTATTTTTACTATCTTTATAGGTGTCAGTTAACCCAAAAGAATAAAACTGGCATCACAGAGTTTAATTGCATGTCATAATTTAGGGCAGTTCCAAATGTGCCATATCCCAAAACACAGACATGGATATTGAGAATGTAAAAAAATCTGTTCTCCGTCACTAGCTAAAGAATGGATAATAATAAAAAGCTAAACAGCTTAAATAAGAATAATACTTGTTGGTTTTATAGGGTTTAGAAATAATATTGTTCTCCCTGCTTTGTTTGGCCTCTGAGGGGGATATCAGTTCCAGGATGATATAAGTATGTTAAATATAATTCTGGAAATCAATTTCACTACTGATCATCACAACATTTTCATACTAGAGGATTTAGGAATCCTTAGAATCTGAGAAAGCTAAGCTGACCACAGCAAAAGTTTCTATAGTTATTGCAACGAAGATAATACTACCAATATGGGAATTCAGCAAGATACTTTTAAGTTATCAGCTGGTGCATGGTACAGACTGTTGTGCTATGTTAACTATTGCTTACAGCAGAAAGAGGACTAGAATTAGGATTCCTGAGATCTATTCCTGATTCTGCCTATGTGACCTTGGGCAAGTCATTTCACCTTATTGTGCCTTGGTTTCAAGAAGTGGCATTATAATATACTTTTGTTTTGTGCAGCTTGGAAATGCTGGTCACACACTTTTCACTCTACAAGCTACAGCTATTGCTTCCCCAAGGATGGCTTGATAAAATTCCTTCGTTCTATATAGGAGTTCGGTTACGGTATTGTATAGATCAAGTGGAAGCCACAGGTCACAGCCAAGGCACACATTTTTTAATAGTGAGGGTGATGAACTATTGGAACAAATTACCAATATATGTAGTGGATTTTCCATCTCTCAAAGTCTTCAAATCAAGACTGGATGACTTTCAGAAAGTTAATGCTTTAGTCAAACACAAGTTATTGACACAATAATGGATGAAATTCTATGGCCTGTGTTATTTAGGAAATCAAACTGGATCATCTAATGGTCCCTTCTGACCTTTATATCTATGAACTAAATAATTTTCAGTTCATAAAGCTGATGTTTGGACTGTCTAGAATTTCACAGCCTGCGATATAAAGTCAGGTGTCTGTGTATTATAAGGGAGTCGAACCCTCCAAGTCAGAATGATCTCAGCACATTTCTTTAGTTTCTGTTGTTGAATGGAGACATGAGGGCAACACTCTTTCTGACAGATTCTTATGACTCAAAAGTTCTGGTGCAGTTTTTTTTGGACTTGGAAAAGTAGTTCACTCATCCAACTCAGCCTTTGAGAGGTCAGTGCATTGACATAGGTTTCTTTTTAAAGGGACACTGGTGCCTGCCAGTCTCAAAAACAGAGAAACCACCTTTTGCCTGGTTGTGTGTCAAGAACATTTTCTTGTTCTTCTTGTCGGTCTCACTACAAACCACTATCCAGTACATAATCAAGATAATTAATGAAGTGATATAGAGAGAGCTGTTGTGAGGCTTAATTAATATCTGTAAAGCACTTTGAGATCCTTAAATGAAATGTGCTATAGAAATTTACTTATTAGGCAAACTGATCACAGAACAAATAAAAATGTTCAAAGAGTTAGTAATAAAACTAAAATATAGTATATATCGTAACTGCTTTGTCTCCAGTTATATTTTAATATAATTTTTTGTTTTGCCTTTAGTATTGTCAATGCATATAAAACATGTATGATTGTATTTTCATTTTATTCTCACAATAAAAGTCAAATTGGAAGGAAAATATTTTCAATTTAAATTCTAAGCTTTTGGGTTTTATGCTTCACTTTTCCTCAGTGTTTGAGACTATATTTTCCTTTATTACTGCTGATAGGAAATGATCCCTTTTTCCTCCCACCTTCACTCTTAAATAGCCTTTAATAGCCTCTCATACTTAATTAGAGTTCTTCTGTGCCCAGAACATTTGTCTAAAGAAATATTTGTCTTTATTTCTTGGGAACCAAGAAACTTAAGTCAAACCCTGCACTTACTGTTCTAAGTGAATGGGGGATGGGGTCAGGGATATAAAGCAGAGCCAGCCATTTGGACCATTAGATATCATGATGTCTTAGGGCAAAGTGGTGCAGGGTGAGCATGAGGGGAGTGTGATCTGGGGCACACCTAAATTATGATTAATTCTAATGCATGCTAATCACTTCAGACTCTTGGCCATGGGGTCCAGACTATACCCACTATTCATTAGACTTCACCTCAACATTCTCTCTTCCCCACCTCATTTGGGGCTGTAATATGCTAGCTAGTCCTGTCTAGCATTCTGTGGAGGGCTACAGCACAAATGCTCCTGCTTTGAAAAAGCAAAGGAGAGCTCAAACTAGCACATCTGGACTGGGGATACATAGAAGATGGGGCATGCCACTTTCATACCATGTTCAAATCTTTTCTTTCCCCAACCCAACAGTGCCCTCCCCGCTCCGCACATTCTAGTGCTCCATGCCAACATGGATCTAGAGGGGGTAGGCCTAGGAAGGGAAGAGGGAGCAAGGATTCCAGGCATGGTATATTCCAGACTCCATGGCATGATTCCAGGAATGGTATATTCACTCCACACTAATTTTCTCAGGATGTCTGTGTTTTCCTAGTAAAACTGGTAACGATAATCAAAAGAACATGAGGCGTATAGTCTCAACTGATGGAATTTAATCAAAAATGACTTATTTTAACTTTTCTACATACATGGGACAGGCTCAAACAAGCAGGAAACAAGAGAAAATGTTTTGTGACTTCAATTATGACTTTTTCCGCAACTACCAAAGTAGATGTAAACTTAAAATACACAATTAAAAGGTGCCTTAAAATTTCCACCAGCGTCTAAATAGAGCTAAAAAGTGAGTAGTCAGCTTTGATATGTTTGGCTAATACTAAAAATTATGTACAGAATAACATCCTGGAGAAAGAAGCTCTGACTCAAAATTAGGCAAATTTTGCACTGAATATGTTGCATATTTCTTCTTAGCAGCATAATATAAATTATAGACTGACATGATATATAATCAGAATGGCAAAAAGGAATTATTATTACAATTCAATGGCTAAAATTAATAAAATACACCAAAAAACCCCAAGTTTTCTAGAAACATTATTGGGACTTCATCTGAGTCTCTAAATCACTAAATGAAATCACAAATGACTGCTGTAGACTTCACTGTTTTTTCAGGAATATGCTGACGGAATATTTGTGCTCTTCAGCAAAAGTCCATTAGAAACACAATAATATGGATGCCTCATGACATATGTGTCTCTTATGACAAGTTACTTAATGTTATGTGGGGGCTTGAAACAGGGTTTTTTTGTTTGTTTGTTTTTTGTTTGTTTTTTAACCTAATTATGGCTTTAGAGGGACCAATATTTGAAAGGCAGGCAGTTATTTAAATGAACAGCCACTTACTTATGGAACTGCAACATTACTGTAAAGCTCATATTTGTTAATAAAGGGGTAAGCAAACAACTCAGGGCCACAAACCCTGGTTATATAGAATGGAGGTTTGATAGCTCAGTCAATCTTCAATGTTTATAGAAACAACATGATGATTTTTTTTCTGATGCATGCTCCAAGTTTGGCATGGTAAGCATTATAAAAAACAGTTGTCATGTCACAAGGTACCAACATTCCACCTAAAATCTATATCAATAATGAAGCTCTGGACAACATGGATCATTTCTGCTATCTCAGCTCAATTCTTACCAGCTCACTTAACCTTGATAGGGAACTTGATGCTAGAATTGGCAATGCTTCTGTTATCTTTGGCAAACTTATCTCACGCGTCTGGAACAATAGGTGATAACTCTGAACACAAATATGCTTCCTTATCAGGTTTGTGTCCGTAGTACTCTCCTTTATGGTTGTTAAAGCTGGGCTACATACTCGAGCAGGAGTGGAGATTTAACAGTTTTCCACCTCTGCCATCTTAGAAAATTCCTGGGAGTTCCTTGGTACCAATGGATCACCAATAACAAGATCATTGAGAGAACCAGCCTATAGTCTATGCAGACTATACTGGATGTTCACAGGCTTCGCTGGTTGGGACACATGGCGTGCATGCCTTAAGATCATCTGCCAAAGGCTGTGCTCTATGGCCAACTTAAGAACTTCCCACAATGCAGAGGAAGGCCAATGTTTCGATACAATGACAAGGTCAAGCAAGGCCTCAAGAAATTCACCATTCCCACTGACAACTGGGAAAATCCTACCCACAATCGTTCAGTATGGAGAAGCCAGGATAAGACTGGTGCAGTCACCATGGAGAGCCACCAGAGAGCCCAGGCTGAGGCCTCCAGGCAAGCCAGGAAGCTTCAACTTCCATCTGGTGAGTGAAACCTGTAGACACTGTGGGAAAGTTTGCCACATCAGGCTCCTTTCCCATACCATTGATAAGCATCACCAACAGACCAACTTTGTCACATCTTCTTTCATCTATCAAGATGTTGGATGGCCATATAGAAACATACTCACAGCTACAATCTTGCTCTGGATATATCATAGTTAAGCCTTGAAAAATTCATCAGTTTTTGTTATTGAAAGCGGACAGGGCCGGTGCAAGGATGTTTCGTGCCCTAGGTGGAACTTCTACCTTGCACCCCTGCCCCGGCCTGAGGCGTTTCCTCCCTCCCCCACGGCAGCTCCCCCCTTCCACCGTGAGGTGCACCACTTGCGACATCTCCCCACCTCCCACCCTCCACCCTGAGGCACCCCGCCCTAGCTTACCCCTGCTCCACACACGAGCATGAGCACCCTGAGCACGCCGTGGCTGCTTCACTTCTCTCACCTCCCAGGCTTGTGGTGCCTAAGCTGATTGGCGCTGCAAGCCTGGGAGGCGGGAGAAGTGAAGCAGCCATGGCATGCTCGGGGAGGAGGCGGGACAAGGGTGAGCTGGAGACTTCCCCAGCATGCCGCCCCCCCTCCCCACTTGCTGCAGGCGGCCCTCCCTGCGCTCCCCTGCCCCAGCTCCCTCCGTCTAAATGCTGGTGGCGACCGGGGCAGCCAAAGATCCGGCTGCCCTGGTCACTGCCGAAGGAAATGGCGCCCCCCAAACCCCAGCACCCTAGGCAACCACCTAGGTCACCTAAATGGTTGCACCAGCCCTGAAAGCAGAATATCAAATTGGCACAAAACATTAGCAGTAAGAAACACAGAAGGTGATATCTGATGTGACTACAGGTCTCTTTTGTCTGTTTCAAATGTATTCCCCCCCCCCAACAACCTTTCCTTTCTGGAAGAGCATTGGTTTCAAAGGTATCTTGGTTTTTGCATCTGCCAGCAGCTGATGGCTAGAAATAAGAGCAGAGTTTGTTTAGTGGAATTTGCTCACCTGATACCTGGATTCATAACAAATAAGTGCATCTCTCACATAAGCAGATACAGAAACTCAAACAATGGTTCTTATGGACCTATATTCCCCAACTTCTCATAAAACTGCATTGAAGGGAGAGGTATTTCTTTTACACATCAGCAACCTTGGCTCTGTTCATTCTGCTCTGCACTCTTCCTTGCAGAAAGCAACATTGATGACAGGGTAGAATTGGCTGTGACTGCTTCTTTCTGCTAGCCCAGGTCTGTAGGAACAAGCTCAGATACTTCAGTGATGAATGCTATATAAATCTACGGATAGATAACTCAGTCTGTTTTCCATTCACACTCCCCCAGGACCCTGTGCAGCACTAACAGGGCTCTTGGTGCAGCCATGCTCCCATTGGCTGGCCCCTGCAACCAGATGGGAATGCATCTCCTGTGTTGTCTCAAAGCTCTGGAAGATGAGCTATTGCTCAGAGTAAATTATATTATGTGATGTGGCCATCAGAGGGGAATATGTACCACACAGTGGGTAGTTCCTCCTCCTAGCTATATAAATTGAAGCTGAGTTTGTGCAAAGATACCTTGGAAGGCTCTATGAATTATGTGGAGGGATGGATAGTGTTATTTTACTATCTGCTGTCTATTTTCATGGTCCTCTGATGGAATTTTCATGTTCATGATTTTACTCTATTCTGTACACTTCTCTTCCCTAAATGGTATGTGTTTCTCTCAAGAGTCTAAAGGGAGCCCTCCTCTGACTAAACAAATATAGCCAGAATAACAAGGGCAAAACAAATGTGTTCAGACAGATTAAGAACTGACCCAAATCTTAAACAGAGATTTATCTTCCCTCTCATACTCTCTCCATTATTTTACAGGGAAAAAAAAAATCTCTTTACAAAACCAAAAGTGACCACAGACAAGGTAGCTGCAATGCCATGATTAAAATTCAGGCTTCTCAACTTCCAGCGCTGTGCTGTTTCTGTTAGACCATGCTGCATCCTTAAATGACAGTAATTGTGATACAGGAATTGAAAGGCCTAACATCAGCAAGTGTGTGAGCCTATTTGCATCCTAATTGAATTCACTAACAAATCAGAAGAGAACTTTAGTGTTTGAATATTTTGCTTAAATATGAAACACTCAGAGCTCTTTTAACATCAGCCCTGTTTCTTCTAATTGAAGAAAGAGCTTCCTAGCTATTGCAGTGCTCCTATAATGGGCATAGAACCACAGATTAGCCTATGCCAGGGTGTTATAGGGCCTTCTACACCAATCATAATGTGAAAACATCAATAATGAAGACATAAAAATCTATAAAAGTCTGAGTTGCAGAAAGCACTCAAACCAGCTACATTATGTTTTGCATATAGTACCTTGTTTGCAAGTGTTTTATAAACCCCGAGCAACTAAAATGGAAGTGTGAATGCCAACAATATGATATTTCACTCACTCATTGCGGCACTTAATAATTTTAGCTGTACATTTCAATCAGGTAAACACTGCATTTAATATGGAGCTTTATGTAGGGTTTTTTTTTTTCAATTCAAGGCGACTAGTGTTTTTTTGTGTGAAAATATAAGCAAAATGGTTACATCAAAATTCTCCCATAACCAGCAAAAGGCAAATTATCAGGGTGTTTAGAATCTGACCTTCAGAAATGGACTTAAAATCCAAGCCATAAAGAAAAAGTGTGGTTCTTCTTCATTTGACAATATACAGCAGTCTGTAACTAAAACACAATATAAAATCTTGTATAGTTAAGGTATTGAAATACGCATCTTTCAGTTACATTTTAACTGCACTTCACCTACACCTCATATGCTCTCTTAAGCAAAGGTATATTTACTGTTTTCACCAAGAGAGAACAGAGGTGTATACCTTAATTACATCTTTGCTATGTCTCAGCTGAGTTATAGATGCTCAGGCATAGACATTGGTTTCTCAGATCCATTGCACAATGTTTGCAAACACTATACTCATGCTGTAAAAATGCTTGTGATCTTCCACCAACAGGATGAATCTGACCCTGGTGAGTACATGGAATATAGCCAAAACTTTATGGCTATAAAAGTAACCTTATGTTCTATATAATTCCAGGAATTAGGGATATTAAAGGGACAATGGTTTTTGTTTGTTTTTAATATGTTTTTAACCTGACAAACAAATGTCTTGCACTGATTACTAATAACCCACTAGACTATTAAAAAGTTGAAACAATGCAGTTTTATTGTCTATATTTAAATGATAAAAATCAAAGAGTAACTTTCACTTTTATCTATCGTCAATTTCTCCACTTATACATCTTACTTTCAGGTTCTCAATAGTTGGTAGAATGCTACAGTGTTGGGAAATATGGGGATATTTATTTGCTTTAGAAAATGTTAACACTGAATGTAATATATATGGACACATTTCGGCTAGTTTTGTAAAACCAGGCTTTTACAAAACTTAAATCATGGATCAAATCTGATCTGACAGATTCCTTTAAAACACTGACACCCTTGAGAATTAGTGTAACCTACATTCAGTAGAATATTGATTTATTTATTTGTAGGACACTATCAAAAGATATGAATAGCTAAATAAGTATGTTATGGCAACATAAATCTTAAATAAAAATGCAATTTTCTCCCAGTACTGAAATATAGCAACTTATTGTAGCATTGGTGTTGTAGGTACGAACATAATTGTTTTGCAGTCTCTGCAATATTTAGGTAAAACAGGGAGAGTTGTAGTAATGAGTGAGGTTCAGATTCTGAGCTGGTGTTAACTAGATTTCAACTCAATGAAGTTATGCTGATTTACACCAGCTGAGCATCTGGATTTCAAAAGGTTCATATTATAATTTTTAAAGGAAACTAGCCACATTTTTGTCCCTTTCCAAAAAAGATTCAGTTTGAATTTAAGGTGACTGTTCTGAATCATTATTCTTTTAGTCCTTTTAGGATAGAGAGGCACCACTCTATGGGAACTTTCCCATTTGGACCCAAGCCTGCAGGCAAAACGACTTCCTGACTTAAGCTCTTTGAACAGTCTGAACTTTAATAGTATTGTGTTGCTTTTTTTTATTTAAGCAAAACAATCTTTTTTTGGTTCCAATTGTAGGCAGAAAAAATTATGATGAACCTAAATTTAAGCAATACGTTTTCTAACATGAGTACAGTACATAGTTATTCCATTTTGCTATAGAAATATAATGAACTAAAGGAAAGCCTCCTATGTTTAACTTACTTTATCTGAAATTTGAAATGTTCTCTTCTATTTATAAACCTCCAGGTGTTTCCTAAAATTTCTCTTGGAAATCTTAATGAATACAACTCCTTTTCACCTACTATAAGCCACCTGCCAATAGATAGTTCTCCTTAGAAATTCTAGGACTCTGTCTTGAAGTCTTGAAAAAACCTTTACTCAAGTGACTAGTCTTTATTCAGGTGGCTAGAAACTGGATTATATAAGATCTTGGAAGCAGCGACTCATATGTACAGCAATTAGCACAATGTGGATGCCCTAATCTTGGTCAGGTGTACTAGGTGTTAATAATACCCACCTGAGTAAGGCGTATTCTGAGGGAATGTAAATGATGTGGAAGGTGTTTGTACCCACATAAGTCAGGGGGAGTTAGGAGCAACCCAGGAAACCTAGGGCCACATCCCAAGTTGTTGTAATACTGCTTAATGCCATTGAACTTAACTGGGTTCTTATTAAAAAATCTATTTCTACTTGAATTGTGGGAGAGGTGAGAGACAAACATTTGCTTAATGGATTGCAAAAATCCTTAGCCATGTTAAATGCAGCAATCCTATTTTCCAGTATGGCACTTTTCTTCAAATATATGAATCCACCCTTATTGGGTGGATCACCACCACCAGCAAACCACACTGCGGTCATTCCCCCACCCCCCAAGGATGGGTTTAGAGCTTGCTTTATGGTAAGCATAAGTGCTTTATTATACAGTATTTAGAAAATTATCACAAAGTCAATGAAGGAGATTTCATCCTTCCATGAAAAATTCAAACACAGGAAAGAGAGAGTCAGGGGCAAGATTGCGTGTAGGTCTCAGAGTAACCACCACAGATCAGGGCTATTCTCACTGAAGTGTTATGCCTCTACACCAGGTCCAGGGCCGGTGCAAGCACTAGGCAAACTAGGCAGCCACCTAGGGTGCCAAGATTTGGGGGGCACCGAAAAGCAGTGCCTAAAAATAGGACCAGATAGCAATCAAGACGCAGGCTGCAAATTGTAGACTGTAGGGAGGATGTAGATAAGAACCACGCTCCCAGTGAATTGCTTTCTGACTCCTGCCGTTTAGAAAGCCAGCGAAGTCCTTTGATTGTGAATCGATAATTGTACAGATTTCTGTGTTGGTAGATACATTATTACAGTACTAGCTCCTCTGTCTTGTAGATTGTACAGCAGCAGCCAGAAGGAGAGTGGAGCAGCTTGCGGTGGGAAGTGTAAGACCTCCCACTGGGGCTGAGCTGTGCTGTCAGTGTGGTGCAAGCGGGGCTGGCTTGCACATGGCATGCTCCTTGGAGAGCAGGCTGCAGGATTTCCAGGGCGGAGGCTCTGCTCCCTGGGGCGAGAAGAGCGGGAGGCCATGGCTGGCAGCTCTGCGGGATCTCTTGCGTGGAGGAGTGGCTAAGCCGCTTTAACCCACCTCCCTGCACCCCAGCTTTCTACCCTCCTGACCCTGCTTTGGCATGAGGGCCGTGCACTCTCTGCCTTCACAGTCCTGCTTGCCCCCCACACTCCCCTGCTGGAGCGAGAGCAGGATGGCCTTGTGAAGGCAAAGCAGGCCTCACGCTCCCATTGCCCTGTTACAAGTGCATTTGGCCCATTGCTGCTGCATGCCAGGGACTGGAGAGGATAGTGCCTATTTCACCTTGCGGCTCTTTGAATCAAACCCATCCACCGCCCCCCTCCACACCCAAACCCGGTCTGCTCCCCTTGCACGCCTCAGCCAAACCCGATGCTCCCACTAACCGAACCCAGTCTGCTTCCCTTCCCCACCTAACCCGATACCCCACTGACTCAACCCGGTCTGCTTCCCTTCCCCGTGGAAAAATAAATTCTAAATTATAACATGTTACTCTGTGACAGTGTATTGTGTATAACAATGTCAGCACTATCAGGTTATTCATTTATTTTCATTAAATATGTAGACTAAAAAATTAATAAATTTTCAAGCCGAACGTGTATTAGTTCTAATGAACAATGCCACATTATGCAGTATTCATTTTTGAAAGTTTTTAATAAGTGATGCAGTGCCGGGGGGGAGGGAGGGCAAGGTGGAAGTTTCGCCTAGGGTGCAAAATATCCTTGCACTGGCCCTGACCAGGTCCAAGGACTTCCCAGATCCCTCCAGACCTCTAGCAATGTAGTTGCATGAGAACTGTGCTGACCATGACTCTTCTGCCAGCAGTTGCCTAGTGAACTTATTTTAAAGGATGAATCATGTGGGAAAGGCAAGGGCAAGCAAAAATTAAAGTATTACTCACATTACATTAACTTGTCTTCAGATTCTGTTTGCACATAGAGCACCTGTCCTTGCGACTCTCTGTAGCCCATAGGCTTGCCTTTACTATATTTACTGCCTTGACTTCATTATATTTAGCTGCTTTCATTAGTAGGATGAGGAAATACAAATAAAGAAAAGGGGAAAAAACCTACTGAATATGCATTAACAGCGTAATGTTATACAAGTTGCTTACCAAGCTGTGGGCAGTAAGAGAGACAGATGTATCCCTTGGGAGGCGCTAGAATGATGGCCCCTGATGATGATGATGAGGAGGAGGAAGACAATGGCTAACATTTCAAAATGTTCTGCAAGGGATGGATGTTCAAATATTCATTCTGTAGTCTCTCTAGCTACCTTACTGAATTAGTGGTTGTGACTTTGCTAAACAGATTAATAAACTATTTGTAAATATAGAAGAGTTCCTATAATGTGAGTGTTGCAACTGTGCACATCAGAGTTCCCGACTATATAGTAATTTTAATAATAATAGGCCTGATATTAGGACAAGGACCTGTCAATCCCCAAAGTGATAACGGAAAATTCTTAAGTAATCAATATAAACAATATATAATCTATAGATAAGGCTTCATCTTCCATTACTCATACATACATTCCTGCATTATGGGATGGGGGAATGGTGTCAAGGGTGTGATCCCACTTCTATGTGGAAGGCAGAGAATTCAAATATAAATGGAAATTTCTTGAGTATCTCAGGGAGTAGGATTCCGCCATATGTGTATATCACATTACAAATGTGAAATTTCATTGAACTCTAGAGTACCCTCAGACTCTGCTTCAACTCCCATAAAAGTGAGGGTAATATTTTCTCTGACTTCAGTGGGAGTTGGATTGGGCCTTAACTTCAGAGCTGGAAAGGGGAACACCTAAGCACAATCTTAGTTTAAAACATACTTTCATGGATGAGCAGTTGTGAAATCCTGATCAAAAGTCCCACTGACTTCAGCATAGGCCGGGATTCCCCCCCTGGTGTTTACCTGTCCTGAGCCATCTGGGGAAGCAAATGATAAGAGAGATGCAAGGGAGAAAGTGGGAATAAATCAATGAAATGGAAAAATGTTTTTATTAAAAGGAAAACTTCCAGAAGACTCACAGGAAAAGTGCTAGTGTCTGCAAGCCTGAAGCCTAAAAAGCAGGTGGAACTGAGTGATTGATTATACATAACAGATAGGCATTAGCAGAGCTTGTTTGTTCCCAACACCTCTGCATATTATAAAAAGGTCATAGTAGAGAGGAAGTGTGTGATAAGCAGAGTAATAGGATAATTAATATTTTCAGCACGTGTACAAATCTCAAATACAGTTTCTGAGTTAGAGGCAAATGTTTAAGAACTTTTTTAATGCCCCTTAGGTTGTAAATGTACCAGTGATAGCTCTGACCCTCTAGGACACTTAATAGTTTTAGTAATACCTTATTGTTTATATCAAGAGCCCAGAACAATCAGTATCATTTGTAAGGAACTCTGTGACTTTCTATCTTGAAATCCAGACCAGTTGCATTTTCACAAGAAACACTGATCAAAAGTTTTGTTGTATTTCATTCAAAATGCTAAACATGAGATAGAAAAACACAATCAAGTCTTATATCTGAAAAACACAAAAGAATAATTTGACAAGTTTGACCTGTTTCTAAGTTCCCAGCACAGTTAGCAATACAGACAAATTACCTTGTAGACCCACTTGTGACTGTTTCTTTTAGTTAATATAGAAAACTGATTCTTATATACAGCCATATATTTTACCAAATCTCTCTTCTCTTCTTCATCCTTCCCTATCTCTCTCATTTCCCATTATACTGACCTTACAAGTCAGGTTCTAATCAGTCCACCCCACCAAGGAGATCCACAAGAAGGGCATCAGGTTAATTACATCTCTATCTCCATTTATTTTAGAGGGTAGAATATTATGTTCTGAGAGTCAGAATTTCAGTTGAGATGAGCTCCACACTGAGTATCAAAATAAATGTTCAGATTTTCAGAATACCTCAGCGTGTTGAATACCAATCAGTTCTTATGAAAATCTGTCCTTCATTTGGGTGTCTACATGGGAGCTAAGCTATTGAAAATCTGGTCCCAATTGTGGGTTCTGAGCACTTGAAAACCTAGCCCTCACCTCTTATGAAAATTAGCCCCATGTGAATTCCATTTAGAAATACAGTGAAGGTTTCATGGGTAGAGCTGCACATTGGAATAATAATATTGATCTTGGCTTTCAGTCTGCTTAGCCGTGCAGACTGAGTGTCAACAGTGAGAAAACACTACCTGTTGTTATCCAAAGCTAATTCAAATCTCAACTTCATTTCACTGAAAACAAGAAATAAAATTATGTATGACACTAAAGACCCAATAGGAACTGACACTGAATTCCCAGACTTTACATCCTTATACTAAACCTCTGACTCACTGCATTGGTTGCTGTACATTATGAAATGGAGGTTAGTTTATATTTATGAAAGTTAAATATTTGCATTGTGATTTGTTGTGTAAGCTACTGCATACTGATACCTGCCCATATGGACCTTCTAAGACACTCAACTCATTATCATACCAATATCGAAAGCTTTTTGGCTCAGATTAATGAACTGCTCATGACATTTTGACATTATCTCAGAATTGGCAATACACAGCAGGTAAACCAAAACAAGTCTGAGTTTTTAAGTTCCTAGAGTTAATGTCTTAAGACATGAGATAACAGCAAGTACAGTGGCAGTCTTAATATGCTGCAACAAGTCCATGCACTTTAGACAACAGACTCAATTACCATATAAATTGCACATGCATCTGGGGAATTGGGACTAGAACCCAGACACTTCGGCTCCAAAGACATTGTCCTGTGCTACTTTCTATAAAAGAAAGTTCCCATAGCTGATAGTAGAATTAGATCAATTGCATTCTCTGTGGGCTCAGATACTAGAGTGCAACCTTTCTCTCATTCACACACACATCTCAAGGATCCCAGGAATAAATCCAACATTTGCAGTGTGTACTTATTAACCTTTATGAATATGTAGTCAAAATAGCTTTGATCTTTAATCTAAATGTGTCAGCTGTACTTGATCAGAGCTGCAGCAGTCTGTCCTCTCTCTTTCCTTATACCCATATTCTTCCACTCAAACACAATGAGGTAATTGGAATAGGACTGCTCACAAGTTCTGACTGCACTGTATACATTAATATAAAAAAGTTATAGCTCATTAGCTCTCCCTGAGAGAACAGAATAGCCACATACCATAACCTCCCCACAAAAGGCACTGTGCTTCCCCATCCCCCAAATATCTATTTGTGTTTCCAGTAGGATGGATAAACTGCATCTGAGAAATTCAGAATAAATCTTACCTGACATATAAACTAAATCAAATCCGATATCAACCATTTTTATATTTAAAAAAAATCATTTACATTTTACAGGGTGGTTCCCGCCCCGTTCTTCCTCCTCTGCCTTTCTGGTTCTGATGGGAAAGCAGAGGGAGCAAAGACTATGAAATTAGAAATTTGCAGATCAATTTTATAGTTCTGAGAGTGTTGGATAGTTAATAGAAGTATCCACAAACTTTTAGACATCTAATATATAAGCCCTTCAAATCTTACAGTAACTCCTCACTTTAAATCATCCTGGTTAACGTTGTTATGTTGTTACATTGCTAATCAATTAGGGAACATGCTCATTTAAAATTGTGCAATGCTCCACTCTTACGTTTTTGGGCTGCCTGCTTTCTTCACAGGCGGCAGCCTCCCTATGCCCCCCACCAGCGTCTTCCACCCGCCGGGTGACCCCAAGGATCAACAGCTTCCCTCTCCTGCCCGCAGCAATCAGCTGGCTTGCGGCATTTCCAGGGCAGGAGGGAAGGGGGAGTAGCAAGGACTGGGTGTGCAGGCTCCCCCTCCCTCCCCTGCCTCCTGCCAGAGGCAATCAGCTAACTTGCAGAGTTTAGAAGGGAGGTGAGGGAGGGGGGAGGAGCGGGGATGCAGCGTGGGAAGTAAAGGGGGAAGATGTGGGGGGGGGGGGGGAGAAGAGGCAGGTTGGGGGGGTGCTTCGGCGAAGGGAGAGAGTGGGCAGGCTGAGTGTTGAGCCCCCTCTCCCCCACTTTCAGGGTAGGGGAAGCTGCCACTGCTGCACAACGTGCTTCTTCTACCCTACAGCACCTTCAGCCTCCTTGCCTGCCTCATCTCCAGTGCCAGTGGGCTGTGCCTGTGTAGGGTAAGGCAGGGGCACCTCCCAACTATAGTACTGTACTGTATGCAGAGTATGTTTGTAAACACACAGCACATGCACACTACTCCCCCCGCCCCAAAGTAGTATTAAACTGCTTGTTTAAAATTGTTTAAAAAATATATAATGCCTTTTGTCTGGCCAAAAAAATTTCCCTAGAACCTAATCCCCACTATTTACATTAATTCTTATGGGGAAATTGGATTCGCTTAACATCGTTTCACTTAAAGCCGCATTTTTCAGGAACATAACTACAACGTTAAGTGAGGAGCTACTGTACTTTGGAGAACAGGAGACGTGTCCATAAGTCACCAGTGCATAAGATAGTGAAATGCGTACAGGACTCTTGTAACCAACCAGGGAATGGAGAGGAGGTCTTGGCTAGTGATTCTCAACCAGAGGTTCAGGGCCCCCTGCAGGGAGCCGCAAGCAGATTTCAGGGGGTCTGCCAAGCAGGGCTAGTGTTAGACTTGCTAGGGTCCCGGGCAGAAAGCCAAAGCCCCACTGCATGGGGCTGAAGCCCGGGGCCCTGAGCCCCACCACCCAGGACTGAAGCCTAAGCCTGAGCAATGTAGCTTTGCGGGGGCTTCTGTGACATGGGGCCTCAGGCAATTGCCCTGCTTGCTACCCCTTAATGCCAGCCCTGGCTTTTATACACAGAAAACCAGTTATTGTGGCACAAGTGGGCTGTGGAGTTTTTATAGCATGGGGGGAACTCAAAGAAAAAGATTGAGAACCCCTGCCCTATGCAATTCCAGGTAGCTAGAGAAAAGTTCAGATAATATGCTGGATAATTATAAGGATTTTGTCTTGTGTAATTCTGTTAGGATCTCATTTGAGAACAGTTGTATGAGGCAAAATGAGAATCAACAGATGGTGATTTCACACGGCAAAGTTGTAACTATGACTTAGCAGGGTGTGCAAACTAAACTGGACCCCTGGGAGGGGCTTTTCTTTCCTTTTCCTGAAAATTCTTTGAATTGTATCCATTCTAGGATGTTGATTGCACAGACTTCTATTAGCTTGGAGGTGGGATGGGGTGGGCGGGTTAGCTAACCCAAGCCTCAAACCTGTTTGTTTTCAAGTTTAGGAAAAGAAAATGGAATGGGCCAAATTCTGCAATCAGTTACAAATCCATGGTAACTCCATAAATTGATTCATCTGAGGTTGAGTAAGGACTTGATTTAACTCATGTCCTATTGAAATCAAGGGAGTCTTTCCACTGAGTTCAATGGACGCTGGATCAGGCCCTAAGAGTAGACAGTCCCAATAAGTGCAAATGCAATACTAAAAGCCTACTGATGCAATTAAACAAAGTATCACTCTTAACACACTGCTGAAATAAAGAATGCTTTGGAATCACAGAAATTAAGGGCTATAGGGTTTTCAAGGGGTTATCTAATCCAGTGGTTCTCAAAGCCAGTCCGCTGCTTATTCAGGGAAAGCCCCTGGCGGGCCGGGCTGGTTTGTTTACCTGCCATGTCCGCAGGTTCAGCCGATTGCGGTTCCCACTGGCTGCGGTTCGCCACTCCAGGCCAATGGGGGCGTGGGAAGCGGCGCAGGCCGAGAGATATGCTGGCCGCCACTTTGAGAACCACTGATCTAATCCATCCTCAGCTCTGAGGAAGGATTACACAAATATAGGTGTCTTTAACACATGAGACTGCATGAACTAGTTTCAGATAACTTTCTTCTTTTGACCTTTAGGTTTTTCTTTTAATGAAAGAAATGTGCTCATGGATAGTAAAATTAATAGCTATGAACCTTGAAAGGAAACACTTTACAATATATAGCTTCATTACTACCTCACCTCTACCTTGATATAACGCTGTCCTTGGGAGCCAAAAAATCTTACCGTGCTATAAGTGAAACCGTGTTATATTGAACTTGCTTTGATTTACCAGAGTGCACAGCTCTGACCCCCCCGGAGCGCTGCTTTACCGCACTATATTCAAATTTGTGTTATATCGGGTGGCGTTATATCGAGGTAGTGGTGTATTGTATATCCTTTCAGGATATATACCTGCAGATTATATATTTGTCTGTTTCCTCATATGAAGAGAGACTATGAAGGATTCTTCTGGATAAAAGATGATCTATATATAATATGATCTTTATTACTGAAACTTGCTTACCTTATTATTTTAAGATTCATTGTCAAGATAAATCATATATCTCCATATAATCTGTACTTGACACTTTAAAATATTAGGATAGTACCTGTTAGTAAATATTAATCCTTTAGGCCTCTTTTCTTTTTATATATTAATTTTGTTCACGTATTAACTATTTTCGCACAATCTTTATGGTATTAGCAAAGCATGTGTTTGAATTTTAAGGCCCAGAGCACTGGTTTTTAACCTGTGAGTGACCTTTATCTAGGAATTTCATATGATTTAGTGTTGGGCTGTATTTAATTATCCTCAGAATCTTTCCAGGTATCCAGGGAAAAGACCCCCTCAAACTGCTAAAAGTGTCTATAGAAAGATAAACAAAACTGGGAGATAGACAAGGGATACTGGTTACGGCAGATGTTTTCTATACTGGACTGGTTGGTTGATAAGAGCTAACTGTTAGTACATATGATTACTGTAAGGGATGAAATAGTATTAATGACCAGGTTAGAATTCTCCTTAGTTTATTGGCCATGTAACCTAAAATACCCTAAAAGAAATTCTGTCAGTAATGAGGCAAAATGAAAAGTCAAAAGAGGATACATAGTGAAATTAATCATGAGAAAGTACTTTTCCCTCCAAATAGGGAAAGTCTCATACCTTATAAAAAAGACAGGGGTTTGGGAAACTAGGTGGGAGAGCAAAGTGCTGGCATCCCACCAGTTAGAGGGGAAAGAGACACAGGGTATGTGAGCACTGAAATTAGACACTGTGGCTGGCCTGTGCCAGTGGACTTGGGCTGGTGGGGCTTGCACTAAGGGGCTGTTCAATTGCACAGTGTAAATGTTTAGGCTCTGGCTGGAGCCCGGGCTCTGGCACTCTGCAAGATGGGAGGGTCTTAGGGCTTGGGCTTCAGCCTGAGCCCAAACATCTACATCACAATTAAACTGCTTATTATCCCCAGCCCTGAGAGCTCAAGTCAGCTGGCACGGGATGGCAGTGTATCTATTCTTTCTATATAATGATATACTAATATCTGATTGATAATCTTTGATTAAATAATTCGCTTGGAGCTTGTTTGACATTTGGAATTGTTATTCAACTCAAACATGCATCATAAGATTGAAAAGAAATTTCAAACTAATTGGTCTTGTACTATCTACGTTGTTCATTTAATTTTTTGCAGTTTATTCAGTTTGGATAATGCTGAGAACCAGTTTCTTTCTTTCTGTTTATCAGCTTTCATTTTCTGATTCTTATGTACAACTAGAAGATTATTATAGCTCTTCAGGGGAATGTTTCAGTTCCAAAACACACCCACAACCCCTAAAAAAAAAAAGCCTCTTTTCAGCTAAAGAGAAAAAATCTTGAAAGTATTTCAATTCATATATAATTTTCTAAAACCCTTTCCTTAAAATAATCAATTTGTGAAACTATTTCTACCTGCCCTTTATTACAAGATGGAGGTAGCTACACTATGCTTTATTTCCCAGTACTACCACCACTGGTTCAGCTATACCAGGAGTAGTACAAGTACAGGGGCTAGACCAGGTGTTGGCAACCTTTCAGAAGTGGTGTGCTGAGTCTTCATTTATTCACTCTAATTTAAATGTTTGCGTACAGTAATACATTTAAACAATTTTAGAAGGTCTCTTTCTATAAGTCCATAATATATAACTAAACTATTGTTTTATGTAAAGTAAATACAGTTTTTAAAATGTGTAAGAAGCTTCATCTAAAATTAAACTGCAGAGCCCCCCGGACCGGTGGCCAGGACCTGGACAGTGTGAGTGCCACTGAAAATCAGCATGCGTGCCGCCTTTGGCACATGTGCCATAGGTTGCCTACCCTGTGCTAGACCAACAGGGTTCTAGATGGCTACTGATATTTTGAGAGCAGTTAGCTAACTGTCATCAGAGCATGTCTTCATGAGTTAACACATAAAACAACAGTATCCACTGATGTCTTGTCTACACTAGGATTCCCACCATTGCTATCACTGGTAAAGTTGAAGAGGTGGTAGTAGCAGTTGGAAATCTGAGGCAAAATGCCTATTGTAAATACCCCCTAAAATGTGTAACTAATAACCTGTTCTTTTCTTCAGTGCAATAAAACAATCATCAAGGGACACTGAGAGACTAAAACACATAATAAAAGGCTCTTTAATGCAGCAAATGGATCTCTCTTTCTTTTCACTGTATGAAACTCTAGTATTCTCCCTGATTTTTTTTCCCCACAGACAATACCATCCCTATAGCATGAGAATTATTGCACATCAGTGAGGCACAGAAGACACCCACTACCTTTGTACAACTCTTTAACAATAACTATATTATCTTTAATAATAACTGTGGCAGACAGAAATTTTATTTTTGGCATCACAGTCACTGTATTAAACCAAATTATCACATTTCTGGGCTGAAAAGAACATTTTGTTTGATCTAATAGGTATAAATCATTCCCGCAGAAAATGTAGGAAGTTGTGGCTTTTAATAAAGAAACACATCAAACATAGTTTAATATTGATTTTTATTTTGAAGTGCCTTTTTTTAAAGGGCCAGTAGCCCTGAAGAACTGTATAGGTGGCTTCTTATGCTGGCGGCCACCTTCTTTTTTTTTTTTTTTAAACTTAATAATGTTGTGTTTGGCAACAGCAAGGAAAATAGTCCCAGGCACTTACTCTGTCAGTTTCTTCAAATCCATGTACTAACTGTGGGTAAATATCACCTTTGGTGCACCAGCCAATGCAAGTCTTAACCCTTATCTAGGGCAGTCAGGGTAGTAGCAGACACAGCAGTGTTATAGACATCATTTACCTGCCACAAGTGGGACAATGTGAAGTGTATCATAAGGATGTGGTTTAGGCATAAGACCAAAGGATCTGTGCTTAAGAAAGTTAGCTCTCCCAGAAACCTCATGAGACAGATTAGCTACCTGTGTTATGCCACTGTAAATTGATATAATCTAGACTGCTGGACCCCTGATGATGGGCGTAAGTATGTTTAGAGGTGGAAGGAGTGGGGAAGGGGGATCTGTACAAGCTGCAACTACTACTCCACAACAATAGGCAGCCTGGAGCCAACCAGTACTGCCCCTGAAATACATGTGGCTCACCAAGAAGTGGGTGTGTCCAGTCTAGAAATGCTGATTCAACACCTACCTCAGATACGCCTGCACTAGCAAAAATCCTATTAAGCAATTCCTGGATTTAAAAGCTGCCTTCCCCTTGTGGAACTCTTTGCGGGAGCTGGGATGAATTCATCCTTTCATTTGCTGACACACACCCCTCCCTCCCCCCCCCAAAAAAGCAAATTTCACTCTGCTGCATCTGCTAGGGTTAATCTGGCCCAGTATATGTGGCAGGGAGTAGCAGTGGCTGGTAGTCTAGCCCTCATGGTGGAGAAAGGCTCACCTTCAGTTTCAGTGAACCAAATTAAATTCCAATACACCTATCTCCAGGCTCAGGTATCCCAGATCTGTCTTTATGGGTTTTTTTAACCTGTTTCACTTTTATCTCTAACAGTCTGAGATTAATAAATAGCACCATAAGAAATGAAGTTGTCTATCAAGATGAGAATGATTGTCATTCCACATAAACAGAAGCTGTGTGTGTGTGTGTGTGTGTGTGTGTGTGTGTGTATTTAGCATCATCTGCAACCTCCATTACCAAGTGAGAAATTTAATTAAAGATATATACCGAAGTGATGCTTATTAATAACAAAAGATCAGAAGGTTGACATCTAACTGCCCTTTACCAGACTCTTGTCGTTTTATCTTGCTGTTAGTGAATCTCTCCTGCATTCTTTCTATTGTGTGTGTGTGCAGTTAATAAACTGCCAGCATTATTACTGTTGATTATTTGTGATATCTTGTGTACTTAACTACAAAAATTAAAAACAAAGAACAAGTCCCATTGCACTGTGTCCTGGATCTATTTTATGTATTTCTGTCCCTTGCAGCCTTTTCTGGCTTGGTTGCTTCAACCATATTCCTGACATTAGAGGCAAAAAAAAAGAAAAAAAGAGAAAAAAAAGTATTGTGTTCTGAAATTGAATTTAAACAGAAGACTCTTGTTTTGTACCAAGAGCATAATAATGAAAACACTAACCAATATGAATACACATAAATGCCATAAGGCTAACAGATATTTGATGTAATTTGAGGTCTTCTTATGAATTTCTATTAATTCTTCATATTCATGAACTGATGCAGTAAATGTACTTCAGTGAAAATGTTATAGAAGTGCTATTGGACTGATGAATGATGAGTGTTTTCTAGAGGTTAGAGGATAAGCCTGATAGGTGCTACTTTGATGGGTACTACAATGAATAATAGAACTGGTATGTTATTTTCTGTGGAAAAAAAATCCAAGAAAATGAGTGTTTGATAAAAATGAAGGTTTTTAAAAGAATGTTTGGGGTTTTCACTGAAAATGGCCAAAAAACAACAGTTTGGTGATTTTCAAGGTTTTTGACAACAGAAAAACTATAAAATATTTCTTTGTCTAGTATATGGGCAACAGAGACAAAAAATGAGAGCAATGGAAGCAAAGAGCAACAAGTATGGGGACAGAAGTGAGCTGGAAATAACACTCAGAAAAGGTTATGGGGTAGCTTTGGGCATCAAGCAGGTGGCATTCTTGTCCTACCCCTAGCAAGGTAGGTCACATTTGGCCTTGTCCAAACATAACTCCTTCCTAGGATTTGCCTTTTCGGTTACCTTTACTCAGAGTGAGTAGCACATGAGTCCACAAGTCTTGCCACTGATTGCAATAGAATTACATGTAGTAAGGTGCTACTCAGCATCAGGGCCGGCTCCAGGCAACAGCTCAGCAAGCAGGTGCTTGGGGCGGCCAAGGGGAAGGGGAGGCACGTCGGGCTCTTCAGTGGCAATTCGGCGGCAGGTCCCTTTGTCCCTCTCAGAGGGAAGAACCTGCCGCTGAAGTGCCACTGAAGAAGAAAGCAGCGCGGTGGAGCTTCTGCCGATCGCAACATTTTTTCTTTTTTTTTTTTCCCCCCGCCTCTTGGGGCGGCAAAAACCCTGGAGCCGGCCCTGCTCAGCATGAACAAGGAGTATCAGAAGCCAGCTATTAAATTAACAACAAAACAAATAGCCTAAGCCTTCTCGGCTTTGTTGTCCCTAGGGATTTTCCATTTCTGACCTCTGTCTTGCCATTTGTTCCCTTTGCCTAAGAAAGAGAGAGACAAAATCATTTTATGTCCCAGTATTTCAACAATAGAATTCACCTTGTGTGGCAGTAGAAATAGTCAGCAGAGTAGCTGTGCAGCTTTGTGCAGGGTCCTAGAAAGGGGGATACAGCATGTGGCATGTTAATTACTTTGATAATTTTAAATAAATAATTACTTTTAAAAATATTTATAGGGAATTAGAGGATAATTGTGGGAACAGACTGGCTCAGAGGAAAAGAAAAGGAAATGGTCTGGTGTACAAGGTCAGAATGGCCACTAAAGGTACAGGAAAAGAAATAAAAGCACAATAATTATGAGAAAGTTGAAACTCATAAGGGGAGAGAAGGAGAAATAAATATTAGCAAATATGAAAATTAAAAAGATGCTGGAGTAAAATCTGACCCAGGTCATTAAAGGAATTGAATATTAATCTATGTACAGAATGAAATATTAAATATTTATACAAACTGACTTTTATAAAATGTTCAGAAATAATTCTAAAGGAAATCATTGAAATGCAGGTTAATGATTATGGAAGTTATTACCACTGAAAAGAAAATAACTGGAAAATGAAGGTTGCAGTTATGAGTATATTTGTTCTGACTGCTGCAAAGAAACAAAAGCCAGATCCTCATCTGGTGTAAACCAGCTCCATTAACTACAAGTGAGTTTATATCAGCTGAAAGCATGGTCCAAAATGTGCTTTTTACTGCAAAGCAAAAAATGCTAATCACACTGTTGAATGTTCTTGCTTTAATACACTCTTTAGAAATATCGTAGCTTGTCGGAAATAATATCTTAACTGATATTGTCTGACTTGATTATTTACTATTTACTGTGATTGGTAAAGAAATTTAAGTTGAAGAAAATACTTGTTGCAGGCCCAAATATGTTTGCAAAAATCTTGGTGAAATGTGGAGAATTCCTAGGGCTGAGCAATGTGCTGCAAACCTCACAATCTATGTTTTAGACTAACAGGATTTGCAAAATTAATTCAAATTTGCAAACCCTTCACAAACTGTAATTTAATCCCACATTTAAAATACAGGAACAGAGCACCTAGGGAGTACTCCAGGAGTAACTACGTATCATGCTCACGCAGTCTCTCTCTAAGCTCTCTGGTGCTCAGGGAGGGCATACAAACTGCATCATCCTTTCAGATAGCCCTTTTGCCCACTCTTCAGTACAGTACACCGGGTAAGTGTGGCTGTGGTCTTGTGACCTCCCCAGCCCTCTGTGTGCCGATTTCTCACTCAGGAAGAGGCTGTCTGCCCTTTCAATTGTAATGACTCCATTTTTTCTGGGCACGTGGGGAGAAACATCTTCCCTTGAACCCACATGAGGGATAGACACACTCTAGCCTTTAGAGGTAATCAGTGCTCATCAACATAGGTTGTTTCTCTCTCTCTCTCTCTAGAGTGCATAAAAGATATTTTGTTAAGAATGTTCCCCCTTTCTACCTCTTTTCACACTTCAATGCTGTAACACATGGGCAGTCTATTGTAATCCCAAGGAGTCCCATCGACATTGGTGGGGCTCTGCGTAGGTGAACAATTCTGCCCTCATCCTATCAGAATCAGAGCCTGGGTTTCCTGTTTTTCACTCTGTCTGTTCTCTGCTCTATATTTCCCCTTATGTTTCTTTGGGAATATTCCTTCTCACTCCCTTTGCTTTCCTCCCACAAAGACTATCCTGAGCAATCCAAGAAGTGAATAGCATTCTAGTCTCATCATTTAGAGTGACACTGAATTTTAGACAAAAGCCCAAATCACCTATCCTTCATAAATATGTTCTGCCAAACGAAAGTTCCTCTGCAGTTTTAGCTGCATACTGTTCCCCACACTTTCTGTCCAGTTCTGATAGTCACTGGTGGTTGTTATTACTTTATCTGTTAATGCAATCGCAGCTTTAGAACACTTGGCAGCATGCTTCTGGCATAACTGAGACACTATTGTTGTTATAGTGATGAATATTAGTAGTAGTAGCAGCAGCAGCAGCTGTTGTCACAGTTCAGGACAGCAGCACTTCTATGCTCCCTCCATGGTCCATCAAGGGCACCTACTTTAGGCTCCCGACTCCCAGCCATCACTTCTTTTGGGCAAAAACTCATGTCTCACTTCCTTCTTACTGGTTTTTTTAAGGCTACATAGCTGTCTGAATTATATTAGGATATCCCCAGAAAGTCAGACTGCCAAAACAGGCATGTATCTGTGTTTGTGATTTTTCTTCAGAGGCTATACACAGTTGCAATTGCCCACAGTCATAAGTTACCACACAGCTCTTTCTAAGCAAGCATATTTATTCTTAAGGTAACGGCAATATAGAGAAAACATATTCAAAATAATAAAGGAACCTATATACATGCTAAAAAGTCACCCCTCAACTCCAACATCAGACCCTAGTAGGTGTCAGTCCTTCAAACCCCACAGTTGGATTTTCCTCCTTCTGACAATTGTTTCAAATTCAGAATCAGAACCCAGGTTGAATGTTTGAGACCTATTTTGCTTGTTTGTTTATTTTTGTTCTTTTAAAATACGGGTCAGCAGAAGCAACACATAACTAAGTTGTGCTCCCCCCACACTATCAATAAAGGTTGGGGGGGGCACGCGACTGCCCCACACTTCACTTCTGAGTGCAGTAACCTTCCAGCCCCACCTTCCTGGATCAGGGCAGCCAATACCACAGGTTCCCGGGGGTCTACAGCCACAGGAGTAGGAAGCACATGCTGCCAGGCCTAGCAGGGACCTCTCAGCAACAAAGTTTCTCCCCGGAGCTCCCGCACCCTCATGAACACCTCAGCTAAAGTAAAGAAACTATGATGGGAGAGGGGCTGGAGGAAAAGCAAATCAGCACAGGCCAAAGAAAGTCCAGTCAAAACTGTAGCAAGTTCTCCAAAGGTCCAATGGTCCCTACTTTGGCTGTTTCTCCCTGCACTCGCTGGAGAATGATCCACTATAAATTTTAATCATTTTCCATGTATATAATTTAATCTATTGTATATTTCCGATTCACTCACATCCTGTCCTGGAATCTACTTCTTTCATTAAATACCTCAAAAATTAACAGCCTTATTGCTAAAAGTGCACTGTAAAAGAAAGCAGACAGAAGAATTAGAAAAAAGTTATCATCATATACTTTGAGGTTGACTAATGTACGATCAAGCCTCTTTGCAATGTGAAGCATTTTCCTTTCCTGATGTAGATTATGGAAATAGACTTACTGCATGGATAGCACATACAGTAATACATGCTTTATAGAGATTGGGCAGACCCAAAACCTCAGGTCTGAACTGCCCGTAATCTTGGAGAACTTCTGATCCACATCTGAACTCCTGGGCTTCTCCACTGCTACATGGGCTGAATCAAAACCTCAGTTATAAGAATATTTCTTCTGAGTAAATTGGATTTAGGTTTGGAGACCACATAGACCCACCCCTATGCTAAAATACTCAGCATGTAGAAGCTTGAATTCACACTACTTGGACTGTAAATACTCCTTCCTCTTTCTGAACCTAATGGACTCAGCAAGGGCCTCACAATGAGCACTCAGGCTGATGGAAAATTTGACAAGCAAACTCAACTCAGCTAGAAGAGTTCCATTTCCACACTTCTAATACTGCCGCTCCAGCACAATCTTGTTGTCTTGGTCAACATAAAACAATTCAATCAAACCATCTAATTAAGCCTATATTGTACCTTTCGGGGGGGGGGGAAGAGTAGGGCATGGAGAAGCCTGGGAGGACCCAAGCAACAAAATTTGTCCCATACAATGACTTTCCAGTGCATCTCTCAGAGCAGAGGAGTTTTGGGATGCTAGCCTACAAACTTGAGGAACCCCAGGACCCATGGGGAACTCTGTTCCCAGCCCATGGATGCTGGAGCCTGTGTGGTACTTTCTGGCCCTTCTGACAGCCTATTTGGTCCCACATTTCCTGGCAGCTTAGCTACTATAGGGTTTTATCTCCTGCTGTACTTCCCCTCAACTTGCATTAGCATGGAGAGAATATAGCCTTCTCTGTTTAATTAAAAGCAATGGCCACTGTGGAACCTGCTTATGATGAAAACAGATCTACTTAAACTCTCTTTATATTGAAGTATAATTAAAGCCCCTAGTTGTTCCAATGCATCTCGCTGAGGAAAAATGAAACTCTGCTTAGAATAAAATTGATCTGGTGTGGGGGGGGGGGGGGGAGAGGTCAATCCTGCTGAAAAGCCTAGTCAGACAATGCATGCTGAAGTTAGTGGTAGTTTTGCCTGCATAAAATATTTCAGGTCTTGGTCCTATAAAAAAGGAGGTTGATTGTACCGACAAGATTGTGTTGTCAGGTCTGAATTAATACAAAACACAACCTCTCTTTTATTATTTTAGAATGTGTGTGTGTGTGTGTGTGTGTGTGTGTGTGTGTGTGTGTGTGTGTGTGTGTGTGTGTGTGTGTGTGTGACCCACAACTCATTATTCTCAGCCTTTACCTACAGAAAAAACAAGCAAAATTGCAGCAACATATACATATATTATTTTTTCTTAGTTTCCCACACCTGAGAAACAGAGTCCAGTTCACTTATGCAAGTCTTTAATAAGGCTCTGATTTAGACTGTAATATTTTCTTCTGTGGGGAGTTTGTGGAAAGGATTTTTTGAGGGGGTGGTAAATAGGGTGTAATTTAAATATAATACAGTATGGTTGTGTTTTCTGGAAACTAGAGCAATCAACATGAAGTGGTTTGTTTCTTTAAAAACTAGCCACTAGGGGGCTCTCATTGCACTAATTTCAATCAGAGTTTATATAAACACTAATCCTTCACCAATGAGTATCCTGAATACATGTGCATCTAGAGTCTGCTGGTTTCAACTTCTTTTTTTAAAGGTTACCTGGCATGGTATACATCCCCCCCCCACACACACACACGATTTGGGTTCTGGGTATTCGTGTGCAGGCAGTAAATTTAACTTGGTGAGTCAAAAAAATAGACTGTCAGGAAACATTCATTCATTGCAAGGCTTGACAGACAAGCATGTGTGTGTGACTCCACTAATTATAACAGTATCGATAGGTATGCCCCAATCTTGCTATGGGATCCATGCTGGGGTGAGGGTCAATCTGTATGGATCTTCTTGTAGCATTGGGTTCAGTTAGACATTTCTGTGGTGCTCATCATTGTATCTGACAGTCGCTTGTCATTGGTTGTACTTGTTAGAATAGGTTACTATGGGATTGTCTAGTGCTTAAAATCTCTGATTAGCTAAAACAACAACAAAAAGTCATAACCTGAAACTGCAAAAAAACTAATTAGCCAGTAATTCAATGAGCTTCAACAGGATTGTGATTCAGTGAAGTTCCAATTGGAATTACGTTCACTTTTCAGAGTATGTATTTTATCCCACAGATTGATAAATATATAAAATAGAAAACAATAATTTACAGGGGGCAAAGCTGTGGATTTAATAATTTTACATTCCTGTTTGCAGTGTGTATAATCAATGAGGACCTGATTCTTGTTTATCAATGGATTTACACTACTATAACTCCATGGACCTTAATAGTGTTACTTCTGATTTACATCACGTGGGAGCAGAATTAAGCCCTAAATTGCTCCTGGGTTGAAAGGAACATTTGATCAAGTGTTGTGTGTAAAGATGACTTTAAGGCAGGAGATCTAGCTCCTATTTTCTGGTACGCCACATGTTTCTTGGGTGACCTTTGTTGAATCACTTTTTTTCTTTCTATGTATTGAAAGGTGCCTTTGACTATAGCATCTGAGTAGGTTTAAATTTGAGCCAGTCACCCTGTTCATGTAAATTGCAAACTCCTTGTAAGCAGAGATATCTGTGAAACAACATTGTCTCTGGTGTATAAAAAGTTGACAGAGTTATGTGTCGTCGTATTTCTGGCAGCGCTGCCTTTGTTGTCTTACAATATCATCTAATGATGATACAGAGAAATAAGAGCATCTCTGTGTCTGTTTCCTTATCTGTAAAACTGCTGAATAATATGTATCTACCTGACAAGGATTTATTAACATTTGAAAAGTACTTTGAGATCCCCAGAGGCAAGTTATTGTAATAATAGCAATAATTTTGAAGAGGAGTGAGTACTCTGCATATGTCACTTCATAGCTCCATGCCTCAGTTTCCCTATCAGTAAAATGGAGTTAATATTACCTAACTACATCACAATTTTTTATGATGTTTTTTTTTTTCAGTCAGCCAGGGAATATTGAAGGAAGCTTAAGGAAATTTGGATTGGTGCATTTGAAATTTGGTCTCCTGCTCAAATAAATCTAGCAGAAAGCGCTGCCATTTTGAGCTAGAGTCAGACCCAATTCTCCCAAGAGAACATGGGCTGCACTCCTCCGGTAGCAGAGTTGTCACTAATGGTACATCTGCATTGGAATAAGAGACCCATGGCATGGCCGTAACTGGCTCATGTCAGCGGACTTAGACTTGTGGTCTTCGGGGCTAAACATTGCTGTGTTCAGATGGGGGTTCCAGAGTTTGGGATCTAGCCTGAGCCCAAACATCTTGCAGCCGGAGACAGCTGGGACAGGCCAGGTGCAGACATTTAATTTCTGTATAGACATACCCTAAGTGGGTTGGACAAGCTGGGGAGGTGGGGTCTAGCACCTTGTAGATATACAGAACAAGCATATCTCCAGCACAGCCTCTGCAGAACGAGATCCTTTAGATCTCTGGCTTAAAGCTCTCCTCCCTGGCAGACCCCCCTGGTTAAGGGTAACAGTGACAGGGACACCTTCTCTCCCATAGCATGAATCGTCTCATGGATATATCTGACTTTATGGACACATAGGAGAGTAAACATTACTTACACATCTGCGGAGGAAAATCAAGCTCTTCATATGGAAATATCATAAGGCTAGGTGTTATTAACTGGCTCATGCTATTCTGTTTGCACCTCTAAAATATATCTGACTAAATTGGATTTTAACTTTCTGGTAAAATATCAGCTTTGGAAATAATAAAATACAGCCTCTGTACCTTGCACTATGGGGCTTACTTTGTTGCAATAAAAAACTCTTTCCTCTGAATTCTGCAGCAACAAGCCTAGGAGAGAAAAGTTTATGATGCCATAAAGAGAAGTGACCTGCTTCAAGGAAAGGAATGAAAGCTCTTTTCATCTCAGCGTGTTTCATACCAACAGAACTTCACTGAAGTGTAATTAGAAGTGATAAGGCGTTTTATAATCCACCTGTTTCATCAGATTGGATGGTGGGCATGGACTGGGGCTGTACTGCTTAATTTGCCCAAGTGCCAATGGGTAATCAAGTAACTGATCCTGCTTGGTGCTCCATAAAAGAACACATTGCTATTTTAGTGCCTAATTTAATTAGCCAATGCCTTCAGATTGTTTCACCAGCATTCAATATTACTATGAGGACAGAAACGGAATCCTCCACCACTCACATCAATTATCCTCTGTTTTTTAAAAAAGTTCTTTTTGCACACCCATCACAACAGTATCTGAACTAGGGCTGGCTGGAACACAATAATTCTATTTCAAGTTGGGGTAGGGAAGCTTTCAGAATTTGTTTTCATTCAGCATTGGCATGAAACAGAGAGATTTATAATTTTTTTCAGACACACACACTCCTTCCTCTCCAACCTGTAATCACCACCTCTCCTCAGAATACATAGACAATAATCCAGTGGTTAGGGTACCCACTTAGGGTTTGGGAAACCCAAGTTGAAGTCCTTGCTCCTAATCAATCTGTTGTCTTAAACATAAGGCCATCCTTCCTTAGTCCTACAGAGAACTTTTCTCCATGGTATGTGGAAGAGGCCAAGCATCAGCAGTACAGGGAACTCTCCATCAAATTGCCTCAGCTTTGTCTTGGATGGATTGGGGGTTTATATCAAAGATAAAGTTGGGAGATTCAGTACATCTCTCAAGTGCTTTGTCCCTACCCGCCCTCCAGTCAGCCCTCCAAAGCAGGGACTGTGGTCAGGTTATGCTGACAAACCATCCTTTCCAAGATGACTTCTGGCAGCAGGGGCCCACAGCTTGGATTTTGCAACTGGAATCAAGCTTTCTCTATATAGGGAATTATATTGTGAAAATATCACACTTTCCTGTTGATCAATGGCATTTTAAATATATAATCTATGTTTCAATGTGATCACATGGATAAACACTAGAACAGCCACGAACTAGGACTTTAGAGAATTAACACAATGGAGCTGACTCTTACTCACATCAGTTTTACTCTTGTGGAACTCTACTGGTTCCAGTGAAGCTACTCCTGGCTTGCACCAGGAACAAGGAGAGCAGAAACAGACTCATATGCAATATAGTCCCTGAAATGGAAAGAATGACAAAGAATGACAGTTCTTCTGGAACCAGATCCAGACTATCCTTTCCTCCACTCTTCCTTCCATTGTGAAATGAAAATTATCTTACTCAACTCCAGGGGATAGGAGGACTACATGTGTTCTGCACCATCATTTTGCTTTTGTTACTGTTAATCATTCTGTTCTTTGTAGATAATGGGATATTGGAATGAATTAGTCTTCTATGGTTTGGATTACTTCCACATATGGTTTTACGCAAACACTGCCTACACATGTACTCCTTACACAAATATAGAGCACACCTGATGTGACTGGTGCAGTGGAAGGCATGAGCCATTGTCTTCGTAAGACTTGGTAGCAGAGGATCATTCTATGGAATACTCAGGCTCCGTTGGCAGGATGGGCAAAGCAGCCTGAAGAATGGTACAGGGTGATATCAGTATCCTGATGACAAGAGTGTACCTGTCATATGACATGCAGGTTTGCAGTTTAGGGGAGTTCTCAGATCATGAATCGGTCTTGGTCATTGAGGGAGCAGCTGGAGCCAATAGGTGTTTTCTGTCTTTCTGCACTGGGTAAGAAGAGTACAAATATTTCTTTTGGATGAGGACTTTGCAACTGCTATATGCTTTTATCAACTCAAGACTAATGCACTATATTGTGCTCTACACGGAGCTGTACCTCTATACCACTCAGAAGCTGAAGACACAACAGAATGCTGCAGTCCAATTGCTAAGTGGTATGTCATGAATGGAACATGTGTCTGCACTCACTATACTTATAGTGAGTATGGATCAAAGTATTATGCACTACAGCATATGGACACTAAATTGAGATTTCTCATTAAGGTATCTGACAACTCAAAGAGAATAGGAAAATATGAGAATCTAGAACCACCACCACTGTGTTCTCACATGATTATGTTTCTTCAAAGTCCAAAGGAATGAATCCTCTGCAGAATATGTGCTTGAAATGGATCTGATCTAAAGCCCACTGATATTAATGATAGTTTTTCCATTGGATTCAATAGGCTTTGGCACAAGCCTCTTTCTCATGGCAGTCATCTTCTGTAGGAAAGAGGATATTTTTGCATAAAATAGTCCCGTATACATAGCTTTTATCTGGAAGCTGAAAATTGATTTTTAAATCTCAATGGCTGGTTTGTGTGGACTCACTTTTCATATAAAGATCCTGGAACAACAGATGTGTTTCTAATTGCATTCTTAAAATGAAATGTTTTTATTCAGAGTCTGCAGCACAGGAACTATCCTTCAGCAAAGGGCACCAGCTGCAAAACAATAAAAGGAGCTTTAAATGTTTATCCAGTGATTGGCAGGTTTTTTGCCCCCTTGGACTTTTTAAAGTTTGTGTTTATTCAAACTAAATGTAAAAGGGGAAGTTTAGCTGTTTAAAGTCCTTCTGAACCAAATTGAGCAAAACTATTTTGGGCAAGGATTAGGCATCTAAATGAGTGACCTGCATGAAAGCCTACCTTGTACCTACAGCTCACACTGAGCTGCAGGTACTTTGTGCATCTAAAAACAAGGCTCTAGGGTATTTCAGGTTGGGCATCCAGAAACTGAGGCACCGGAAATTAGTGGCCACTTTTGAAAACATTAGTAACATGACAATCCTGTCACATGCCATTAGCTAAAGCAATTTGTTGTGTTTAGTGTTGGGAAATGACACTGGTGGCGATTTCAAAGAGAAGTATCTATTCTTCATTTAAGAAATAAGAATGGCCATACTGGGTCAGACCAGAGGTTCATCTAGCCCAATATCCTGTCTTCTGACAGTGGCCAATGCCAGGTGCCCGAGAGGGCATGAACAGAACAGGTAATCATCAAATGATACATTCACTGTCACCCATTCCCAGCCTCTGGCAAACAGAGGCTATGCACACCATCCCTGCCCATCCTGGCTAATAGACATTGATGGACCTATCCTCCATGAAATTATCTAGTTCTTTTTTGAACCCTGTTATAGTCTTGGGCTTCACAACATCCTCTGGCAAAGAGTTCTACAGGTTGATTGTACACTGTGTGAAGAAATACTTCTTTTTGTTTGTTTTAAACCTGCTGCCTATTAATTTCATTTGGTGACCCCTAGTTCTTGTGTTATGAGAAGGGGTAAACATTTCCTTACTTACTTTCTCCACACCAGCCATGATTTTACAGACCTCAATCATATTCCTCCTTAGTTGTCTCTTCTCCAAGCTGAAAAGTCCCAGTTTTACTAATTTCTCCTCATATGGCAGTTGTTCCATACCCCTAATCATTTTTTTTGCCTTTTTCTGAACCTTTTCCAATTCCAATATATCTTTTTTCAGATGGGGCGACCACATCTGTACACAGTATTCAAGATGTGGGCATACTATGGATTTATATAGAGGCAATATGATATTTTCTGTCCTATTATCTATCCCTTTCTTAATGATTCCCAACATTCTGTTCACTTTTTTGACTATCCACAATGACTCCACGATCTCTTTCTCAAGTGGTAATAGCTAATTTAGACCCCATCATTTTATATGTATAGTGGGGATTATGTTTTCCAATGTGCATTACTTTGCATTTATCAACATTGAATTTCATCTGCCATTTTATTGCCCAGTCATGCAGTTTTGTGAGATCCTTTTGTAGCTCTTTGCAGGCTGCCTAGGATTTAACTATCTTGAGTAGTTTTGTATCATTTGCAAATTTTGCCACCTCACTGTCTACCCCTTTTTCCAGGTCGTTTATGAATATGTTGAATAGTACTGGTCTTAGTGGTGTCCCCCCTGGGTCAGTACTATTTCCCTCTCTCCATTCTGAAAACTGACCATTTATTCCTACCCTTTGTTTCCTATCTTTTAACCAGTTACCAATCCATGAGAGGACCTTCCTGCTTATCCCACGACAGCTTACTTTGCTTAAGAGGCTTTGCTGAGGAACCTTGTTAAAGGCTTTCTTAAAATCTAAGTACACTATATCCATGGGATCCCCCTTGTCTACATGCTTGTTGACCCCCTCAAAGAGTTCTAGTAGATTGGTAGATCTAGTAGAGGCATCATTTCCATCATTTCCATTTACAAAAGCCATGTTGACTCTTCCCCAACAAACTATGTTCATTTATGTGTCTGACAAATTTTGTTCTTTACTAGAGAGTTTCAGTCAGTTTGCCTGATACTGAAGTCAGGCTACCAGCCTGTAATTGCTAGGATCACCTCAGGAGGCCTTTTTAAAAATTGGCATCACATTGGCTGTCCTCCAGTCATTTGGTACAGAAGCTGTTAGTAGTTCTGCAATTTCACAGTTGAGTTCCTTTAGAACATTTGGATGAATATCATCTGGACCTGGTGACTTATTACTGTTTAGTGTATCAATTTGTTCCCAAACCTCCTCTAATGACATTTCAATCTGGGACAATTCCTCAGATTTGGAATTACCCAAAACTGTCCTGCACAGTGTTAGGGCTAGATTGTGAGCAGCCCAGTGCAGGTGCAAGGAGGGAGAATCTTCAATCTCCTCTTCACCCTCAGCATGTGAAAGCTGCATTTGCAATCCTGGTTTTCCATAGAAAAAATACTGAAGAATGTTTTATCAGAAGGACGGGCCTGATATCATAATAGGGCTTTTTCATACCTAAATTTTGTGGTAAGCAGTGTGGTACAGTGGTTAGGCAGTTGGATGCGGAGTCAGGGAACATGGGCTCTATTCCAAGCTTTAGAACTGAAGTGCTGCATGACCATGGGCAAATTATTTAGCTTTTGTGCCTCAATTTCCTCTCTCTCTCTGCCTTGTCTATTTAGACTGCAAGTTCTTCAAGGCAGGGACTATCACTAGGTTTACTGTGCCTAGCACAGTAGGCCCTATATCTCATTTGCAGCCTCTAGGTCCTATTGTAATACAAATAATAATAGACATTGATCAGAATAGTGTTTCCAAATTTATCTATTTAACCAAAATTCACTCTTACCCATGCACAGTGAAAGGTAGAGAAGTGTGTTGTGGAAAAAAAGTGGAAAAAGATGTGGTGAGATATCCAATTCCGATAATAACCAACACAAGTCAGTGGCCACGGGAAAGTAACAAAATTCTGAGCACCAAGGAAACCCCACCAATACAATGCCCCAGAATGAATTTCAATTCAAAGTATTTAACTAAAAGGTCTCATTTCTTCTTTTGTGGCATCAGGCAGTTGCCAAGGCAGCTGTCAGTTTACCAGGTTGTATTTACACTGAAAATATCTAGGGTTATGTGTCAAGTGTGAGGAGGTAGCCATGTTAGTCTGTATCCGTGTTAACCAAAAAAATAGTTAGAGACTATGTGTAACTGTCTGCTGTTCATTAGGAGAAAGACAGTGGGCAAGTCTGGGAAAGAACCACTCTTAGAATACGAGTCAGATGGAAAAAACAGGGTTGCAGTGGGAAAAAAAATCCACAAAGGTGGGTGATTGTACATGGAGCTCTATTGGAGCTGGGCAGCCTTATCCTCCAACTCCATATGTTCTCCTGAGAGGGGAAGCACCAGTGTTTCCTAGACGACATGAACACATGGTCCAAAGGAAGTTACACTTTTTGAAGGAGGGAATGAATGCTATTGTCTAGAGCAGGTCACTGGGATTCAGGATTCCTGTTTTCTATTCCCATCTGCCACTGATTCACTGTATGACCTAGGATAAACTAAAACATACCTTTGGTTCAAATACTCCATTACATCAGTAAAACTGTCCTTTTAGAAAAATTCTATTGGGTCTAAGAGGGACAAAACCCTTAGGATTCTATACAAATTAAACAGGGTTGTATGGAAACCTACATTGTAAATAATTTAATAAAGATTGATTTCCTATTTTTTTTTGGACCTATGGAATTTTGTAGTAGAGTTATAATTCTCTGCAATTATGTAGAGTTTGTGAAAAAGCCCAGAAAGGTTATTATGAAATGCTTCCGGTCTTTTCCAGAAGGGAATAATAATAAAAAAAAAGTATCTACTTTATAAGTTATGAGACTTTGTACGTCTTTAAATTTTTCTGAGGGTCTTAGTTGAGAGAGAGTTTACAGAAATAAGTTCACAGCATTATTCTATATAAAAATATTTGTATGGCCCCCACTAACATAGTATCCGAGTGATTCACAATCTTTAATGTATTCTCATGACACACCTGGAAGTAGGGAATTATTATATCCCCCTTTGACAAGTGAGAAATTGAGGCACAAAAAGTCTAGGTGACTTTCCCTGCTCTACCACCCGTGGGTACTGAACTCATCTCCCAAGTCCCATACCAGGTGTGCTAACAATTGGTCAGTCTTCCTTTCAATATTCATATATCGTTTTTTTAATGCAAGAAACACCAAATAAGCTCTCAGCATTGCAATGGGGCCAAGCAGAGACATTATACAAAAACTTATTAATAACATTTTTAAAATGTGTTTTGTGGCAATATGTGTAACAGGATATTTGTCTTTTTTTATTGTAGGTGAAAAATGAAATGTTACCCACCTGTTGTATAACTGGAGAAATAGACTTCCCCCCCTCATATCAGGTTACAAATCATTATGGCTTAGAACTTTGTAGATAAAATATATAACATCTTGCCCTTGCAAAAATAATTTCTTTTCAAGTGCCCCTACACCTCATGAGCCTGGAACAGCAATAAGTGACCTCATTGAAATCGCTCATAAAAATGTTCTTTCACTACTGAGCTCCACACTAGTGTTATCTACTTCTGCTCTGTCACTTGACTATTTAAATAAGAGATTATTTTAAAAGTTAGTCCTTAATAGTTACATTATAATTGTTTATACATTACATAATCATATATATGATCCAAAACATTTCTCTCTCAGGAGCAATTCTGTATTCCCCTCCCATTGTTTACCATCATTCTTCAACTTTCCTATACTCCTCTATATCAGTCCCTGTTGATTATTCCTTTTGCTACTTTTGTAACACATGGTCTTTTGCTGTCCCACATGCAACGTCCATTGACTTCAAGCATGGTGTAGAATTTGACCATTGTTAGTCCACACCTCAGAAAAGGAATCTACCATTAGGCACCGAGAGGCCCTTCAGTGGTTCTTCTCGTTGGTGTAAGTGTAACTTACTGGTTAGCATATGTTACTGATCCCTCTCTGTGATTAATTCACAGAGGATGAAGGTCTGTTATATACAAACCCAGTATTCCTTTGCTCTTTAGTTCAAGGTATAGCAGCTCTTGCTTTTGGCTCTGAAGGTCCCTGATTCTATGTTTTATGAGTTGACAAAGATGATGGTTGTCATATAATGCTCTATTTAGGTGCATCACTTTGTAAGTTCAGGGTCTGAGGCTCTGATCCTGAAAAGATCTAAGCCTGTACAAAACTTTGTATGTATGAATCATCCCATAGACTGCACATGAGAGTATTTCTGCTGTAGAGTTATGCCCATGCCATGTAAATGCCCTATGGGCATAGGTATTCTTTTGTGCATTGGTCAAATGATCAGAAACAAATGTCTAAAACTTGCACTCACAATTATTTGCTACCTCAACAACTAGTAGGTGCAAATAATAGAATTTAGATAGCTTACTGATTAATTGGTCCTGCAGTTTTAAACAATATTTAAAAACTTGGCTCTTAATGTTTGCAAAGAATCACATACACAAATGCTGCTGAATAAATATATAATAACAATATTATTATGCAAGTTATTGTTAATAAGTGACATTCAAAGTGAAGTTCAAATGTTTTGCTTCTTAGTGTGATATCAGGAAGAGTAGCTACAAAATCTGAGCCAGTCGAAGAAAACCCTTTTCAGTTGTACTAAACTGACCTTGAACATTGCAGGTCTGGGTATGACAGATATGGCATAGCACCATCATGTTACCTTCTCAGCATCAACTGAGAAGAGCCGATGTTCCAGGAACCCAAAACTGGAGCACAAGGCGGCTGCAAGGCTTACTGATTTTTCATACAGTTCAATCTTTAAGTGATAGTATAGCAAGACAGTGCTATTTATCCATTATAAGTATAGGCACACTGTAGTGCAGTTCAGGTTTGGAATCTGGTTGAGATAACTTGGTAGGTGGAACGTGAGTTCAGACTGAGTAATTCTGCGATTTGCTTACCTCATGTTACTATGCTGTTCATACACACACCCCTGAATGTGGGAAGTCAGAGGGATATTGCTTCATGTTAATGAGAGATGTCCACTGAATCATGTACTAGCTCAACATTCATTTTTTTGCTTTGGTCTACAGCTAGGTGCATTGTTCTGGGAATCACGAAACCCATGTTCTATGCCCAGCTCCACGGCTGTCTCGCAGTGTCACCTTACGTGACTAAGCAAACTCTTCTCTATCTCATTTTACCCATCTGTGAAAGTAAAATAATAATGCCTAATTTATAGACGCACAGGGAAGCTTAATTCATTATAGATAAAGTGTGTTGAGAATTTTTTTGTGAAAGGCACTATTGCAGTGCAAAATATATTAACACTATTATGATTAGAGCTGGATGGATTCCATAAAAGGCATTCAAAAAGAAATTCCTATAAAAACATGAATTTTCTTTCTGCACACTTTCCATGGCAGGAATGTTGGCAGAAAGGGAAAATATCATGCTAACACCAGGGAATATGTATTTACATATGAATACTTGTGCAAAAATATGTTTTCATTATTATTCATGCTGGAACTGCCTACCTGGCCACCTTGAAAGATTGCTGTGGGCTTGGGAGTTGAGTCGAGAAGTGAAAACAGTACCCTATGACTTGGGGGAACTTGTCACAGAATATAAAGAGCAAATCACAAATAACAAATGTTCAGAGTACTAGCTGTGGTGCATAATTTACAAGTGACCCAGGGTCTGTAATATCAAATACACAAATTTATAAAAGATTAAACTTCTACAGAGATAATTCACAAACAGAAAGGGAGTTTTTCTCCCCTTTAGAATAGTTTGCTCATCTCTAATAATAAATAACTATTATTAATAGAAAATGTTGCACAGTCCAGTTCCACTTTATAGTATAATATGGCAATGCAGTTAATCTGTCTCAGTTTCTCCTAATCTATGATAGTTCTCTTGGCTTTCAGCCTGGTTTAGTTTCTGGGTGAGAACAGCCAGCATGGTTCACTTGCTGCGTTAGCATAGCCTTCTGACCAAGTCAGATAAGTCCGTTCCTTCTGGCATAATCAATGTCTAACCATGAGCACAAAAAAAAAAAAAATCTCCACTCACCACATCTCATTTGGCACAGTCTATCATCCCCCAGGGTATGTCGTCTTTCATCTTATTTTCAGCCCTTCAAGGCTCTAACTGATACCATCTTCTTCTTCTTGTTTACAGGGGGTAACTGCACCGCCTCCCTGAGCGGTAGCACCGAGAACCCACATACACCCTCTGCCATTGGTTCACAGTGCTGGACATTTCTAAACAACTGGGCTATCTGTCCCATAACTCAAACTCTTCCTTGTCGGGGCTTCTTCCAATGTACCAGCTTGGCCTTTCTGGAAAGTTATTTCCTAGCCCCCACCAATCTTAAATTTCTCCCTTGGGCCAGATAACCACAGGTCTCCTTCCTGGGGCTATATTTTGAATCTAGCAGGCTTTTTCCACCTCCAACTTCCACCCACTGTAGACCCTGGGTCACTCTGAGAATCCTTGCCCTTAATCCTGGACCCAAACTCCTGTTTCCCTTGGAGCAGGGTACCTACATTCCTCCTTCCTGGAAATAGGATTCACTTCTGGTAGCTTCCTCAGCCCATCAGGCTCTGCAGATCTTGAAGTGAGGTTCCTATGGTTGTCAAGTGAGATCCTTACCCTTTAAGCTACCATGCTGCAAGGGTAGACAGGGGAACTTCAGCTAATGCCCCACAATCAGAGGCTACATCCATAACTCAGGCGGATCAAGTGACTAGCAGCAGACTATTGATTGGACACCACTTAGTGTAAAGCTTCCTGTTCCTGCCCCACCCCTTGTCTGAGCAATTAGTCTCTAAGTGTGCTGCTGTCCAGGCCCCCCAAGATCAAACTTATAAAAAAGATTAAACCCCAAGATCTTACCTGCCATACCTTGTCCTTCTGGGCCCGTCCCTAGATCTGCCTGCTACCTACACTGACCAGTCTGGCCTTGTGCTTTCTCTGTTCATTGCTTGCTATCTTCCCATGGATGGATATCCCAGCTGCTGAGCTTGCTTGCCCCCTGGGCTCTGAAACCAGGTTTACCTTTCACACAGCTACCTCTCCTTGATCTTTGAGAGAGGCATGGCTGCTGCTCAACCATGTGCATCAAGAATATCCACTGACCACCCAGCCTTAACCTTGATCTCAAACCTTTTGGCCTAGCTTGCTCATAGCAGCCATGACAAAATATCTCCTAATTCTAGGGTCCTCCTTCACTGAGCTCAGGGCAGGGCTTTATCAGGCTCAGAAGGTAACTTACTGGTACCTGACTCCCAATCTCAGATTAGTTCTGTGTAGCCCACTGGGCCAGCATATCTCTATTATATTCACTGGTTTGCATTATATTTTGCTTTTTATATTCAGCAGTAATGAAAGGAACCTACAGGCTTGTATCTTGTAAGACATTGGCTTCAGCAGTTAGCATGAGGCTTGAGGCCTATGAATTTTGGCATAGATTAAAAACTTAGGTAACTCATAAGTTTTGAGGAACTGCAAGTACAGTGTAGAGGGGTATTTTGTCCATAATGACATCAACCAACCACAGAACATGAACTGACACCAGCTTCTGGAAGGTTTTAGATGGAACATCAGATTGCAAGAGTGCCATGGCAATGAATTGATATATATGATAATGGGGTGAAATCATATATACACTAACCTATAGAAAGACACCTTAACACTGGTAAGGGGAGGAAATACAAATAAGGGAGAGGGCAGAAACCCCTAGTGAATATGAATTAGACACAGTAACGTCAGCGTACCTTATTATAAAAGTGGCATCCCAAGCTTGGGCAGTAGAAAAGAGAGAGATGTAGCCCTTTGGAGGGGCCAGAAGGATTGCCACTGGTCAGGATGAAGAAGGTGACCATGATGAGGAAGATAATGGTTAACATTTCAGGTTATTCTGCAAGGGATGGTGTGAGTATGGATGTTCAGATGTACTTTCTGTATTATTGTTATCTACCTTACTGAGTTAGACTGTGCATGACTTTGCTAACTGTATTAATAAATAATTCATTTGTAAATATAAAAGAGTTCCTATAGTGTGCATGTTGGACCTGTTCACATCGGGATTCCCAACTATATAATAATTAATAATACTGGGCATGATCTTGGGACAAGAACATGTCAACCCTCAAAGTGATAACTGGGAATTTTTATTCATAATCTATAGACCAGGCTAGAGATTGGCCTCCAACCAGGAACCCCAAGGGGTGCACAGGGTAACCTTCCTACCCAGGATAGGTAAACTCACCTTTGGCAAAATCTAAATTAAAATCCATCTGCTAATCCAGATCATCTGTTCTGAAAGGGGCCATGCCTTGCAAGAGGATTGGCTGGGCCTAGGCTCCCATGACAGACTGTGTTTACACAAGGAAAATATGTGCAAATTGTTCTTTCCCCACATTTAAACTTCAATATGCTGGTAGCATTATTTTCTTAGAGCCATGCATGTTATCCTTTATCGTGGAATTGGCATTTTTGCCAGTTACCCCACACGTTTAAAGAGTAGTGAAAATTCCAGTAGTATGTTGTTTAGGACAGAGCTGGATTGTGTGGATTTTTGTCTGTTTAGTTTGTATGACGGGCTTCATGTGCAGATAAACGCCAAATAGGTGTCTTAACATATGCTAAAGAACATCTTAACCTTGGAAAGTGGCCTCATATGGTGCAGAAAGATACTGATTTCCATCACTGTTGGACAACAGCTGTTCTGTTTGCTCTTTCAGAGATGGCATAGGAAGCATGACAAGGGAATTTATTAGTGCTGGAATTATGTGAATATCTCCCAGCTACCCATCATTATAACTCCAGTGTGCTAGACAACAGAGTCCCAAATTTACCTTCGTTTTACATAAACCTGCTGTAATTTCCTTCATTTCTATATATTCCCAACCTCAGAAATGTGCTATCATTAAAATTATAGAAAATGTTTATATCTTGTAAAGGAACTAAATTATGCAATTATCCCATTTTATTTTAATTTTCTGCCTCTGCTATTCGGTGTTGCATTTTCCAGTTTTAGCATTTTTTTTCCCTAATGCTAACACTGGGATTCTGAGCTAGGTTTTGGAGGCAGTATATTTCCACAGACACTGCATTTACACTTTGTGTCTTGGGATGATCTAAAAGCATTTTACAAACATTTAATTTTTTAAGCCTAACCACAAGAGATTAAGTTACTTGCCCAAGGTCACACACTGAGTCAGGGACAGAAAATAGCAGTACCTAGCAATTCTGATTCCCAAGGTAAAATTGTGGCCACACTACAATTGATTTCAAAGGGCCATGATTTTGCTCCCAGTCCACCTTCTCTGACCATTAGAGCAAACCATACCTCAGTGATTTAAAAAAAAAAAAATCCCTTGCTCGGATATGCTTAGTTTGCATTGCTCCTTGTATGAAATATTTTTCTACTGTAGAAGCAGAAATAGAAACATTTTATTTCCCAAATGCAGTCAGAAACACATCTGTCATTCCCAGGTACCTTTTTTTGTAAGTATTCATAAACCAAATCATTCCACTATAATTTACCCAATCTTCTTCCCCTCCCCCTCACAAGCTATATTCAGAGTCTACAGAAGAAAAATCTTTCATTAACTTTACAGCACTTTTTTCAAATCTCTGTCAATCATATTACAATTCTGAAAATTGAATATCCGAGAGAATGTGCTCATACTGGGATACCTATATGCTGTACCTATTAGACTGTAATAGTGAACTAAGCAGTGCTGGATCAAATTATTCAGTTTTTCTTAGTCACATTTTTATACCAAAAGTTAAAATCTAAGAAATTCAGTCAAAGGTCATGAAAATTCCCAATTAGGAGTGGGGCAAACAAAATAAAATAAAAACCTGGCAAAAGAAAAATAATGTGTTGTGAGACCAACCTCTACTGTAGAACCATGTCAACCCTTATTTGCAGAAAGCATGTAGAAGGGACATAAAAACAGCCCTCCTTTGGGTCATAATTAGAAGGGGAAGAAATGCAGTCCAATCAGTGAATAGTTTGAGAAGTGCAGTGTAATCTCTACATCTAAAGAGGTCGATAGAGAACAGAGGTATTTGCTCAAATGATTAGGACTCAACATTGCTCATCAGGCCCCACCTATTCTGTGGCAATATATCTCCCCAAGGAACCTTGCTTCACCTGCAGAGGTATCTTACTTTTTGACATGGCTAGGAATACAGAGATGGGTCATGTCATGATATTTTTGCCACTTCAGATGTAAGGCAAAACATTTTCTTGGGACTTTCCAGGACCTCAGGACAGATATGAATTTGAGTGTATAGGTGCCACATGCTCAGATTCCACAGAGATGGATGTGGTATAAAAGAAGCTAAAGCCAGACAAGAAATATGCTTCTCACATCAGCTTTGATCATCAGGTGGGCTCATTTTTCCACCTTGATGGGGTCGGCACCTGCCTCTTGTGAGTGCCCCCTCCCCTGACTGATAGTGCCTGCAATCACAGTTCTTTTGAGTGGGTCTTCAGCAACTCAGCCCTCCAGCTGAGCCTCATTCACTGTCCCCACATTCTAAGGTAAACAGCCTTGGGTTCTTTTCCCAGCCCTGGTATGTGGATGTAGCTCTAAGGCTTCTTCCCAGAGGCCTTAGCGCTCCAGACCAGAACTGAGTTGCCTGCTCTGCTGCTTGCCTTTTATATGGCCCTTCTGGCCCCTGATTGGTAACGCCATCAGCCCTTCTGATTGGTTGTTTCTCTGCAGCCACTCTAGAATGCCTAGAGGACTACTCTGTTCTAGGGTGGGGTGACACAGGTCCATGAGGCCTACTGTCATAACCACTTTTAAACTTTAACCCCTCACCCCCTACTGAGGATCATTCATTGCAGCTGAGTGTCCCACTGGAGATTAGGGCACAATGAGGTGAAGAGTTTGAAGTGCTGGACAACAAAGTATATGATAGAAAACTGGTGATAGAACCCCACTGATCTCTCTTCTTTAATCTTGGGTGCTTCCGTACATAGTTTGTCTGATTCTACCCTTGGCAGACATCTGAGCTGGTGAAGACCCTTTTATATGCACTTTCATTTCTCCCCCGTGACTTCCTTTTACTTGGTGATTATTTAGAATTTGATCTTTAAATTCTGGTGGCCTCAGACTAGAACTGCTTTCTCAAATACAGGGCAGGAACTTCCTCTGTTGGAATTCTAGGACAAAGTATGCTAATTAATATTTATTAGACTTTAGGGTCAGAATACGCAGACTTTTTGGAAACAGCAAACTATTCAATTCTCGTCTGTCACGAGACAAAGTTCTAGTGGCTTCAATTTGATACCATTACCTCACAACACAATAAAAAAAATTGGAGGGCCACAAATCAATCAATCAATGTAGAGAAGGAGAAACTTCATTATTTTTTAAATACATTTATAAACATTAGGCTTTATTGTTCCCAGCCAAAAGATAGACTATCATCGGGAATGGGGAAGTAATTCCAATTTTTTACCACTCTAAGAACACTGTGCAACTTGTGGAACATAATGGAAACAGAACAAATTTATGCTCTGTTGTGTGGTGCATTATGGAGGAAATAGACTCTTCAGAAGAGACTGTACAGATAATGGCTATTTCATATATGGAATGTATTTAATTTATAGCATGTTTCATTGGTCATAAATATGATTGTTTATATTTGAACATTCACTTTTTCTCAAGTTGTGGATTGCATGCCACCATTATTTGCTGACAACTTGTTTACTTAAAAGTTCTTCAAGCTCTTATGTCCTGTTTGGTCATCCAATTAGAATGACCAGATGCCCCATTTTTTATAGTGACCATCCCTATATTTGGGGCTTTGTCCTATATAGGCACCTATTACCCCCGAATCCTGTCCTGATTTTTCACACTTGCTATCTGGGCACCCTACATGCAATCAATACAACAGAGTCACATACAACACATACTATAATTTTATGGGATTAGGCAAATTATCAGGAATCTATTGCTGTAATGCACTGGATTAGCTATGAATTTAAGTGATAAAGTTTGGGAACTATGTTGCTATCATGAAATGACCAAAACAACATAGAGTGATCAGCCAGAAGATGGTAGCAGAATATTTAACTTGAGTTGCACTGCATGAAACTTTTATTTAAATACACAAGCATTTAGAATTGGCCTAATAAAACTAGTAACAATTTAATTTTACTTGTCTTAAAACTATAAAAGTGTTTATGTACCTCATGTGTCAAAGGCTCATCAGATGTCAGAGTACAATATTGTTAATAGAAGTCTATATACAATATCTTTATTAAGGGTTCAGATAATTTCTGAAGAACATAGTAGGATAGTTTGGGGAGTTTTAAAAGTCATAACTGTCTTTCAAACTATATGTGAAACTCACTTGATTAGTTAACTTCTGTACATTACTGCCTGAAGTGGAGAACAATTGGAGACATTCATTCGTTTCCCTTTTCACTTCATTTAATGCATCTCCAGTATGAGACCTCAGCAGAAGTTCTAGCCGTTGCTTCATCCACTAGTTATTAGCATATTACACCTTTACAGTGATTATTCAGTTATAATTAGGCTAGAGATAAAAATGGGAAAAATAAGTTATTTTGAACCTCAAGTAGAAATATGAAATATCTGAGTTAAAAGGTCTGCTGGGGTCCAGCCCAAGGAGAAGGCCTTTGAAACCAAATGAGCTACTGTGAAACAGAGACAAAAAATTGTTAATTGCACTCCTCACTCCCACCAGGAAAAGGAGAATTGTGCCTGAACTGATCCTATCAGCTTGGGCTCTGGGAATAAAGGGATAAAAATACCTGACAAGGAGAAGCTTGTTTCTTTTTGCTGCTTGGATACTAAAGGCACAGGAATCACTAAGCATAAGCAAAAGCTCCCTTGCTGTTTTTTCTGGGTTAGGACATATGGAATTTTCTTATTTTAAAAGTAAAATAACTCTTATTTCCTTTCTTAGCTGATTTATTACAAGATTGTCTACAAGCATTGCCTTTGAGAGATCTGGGGTACAATTAACATGGAGTAAGTGACTGGTCCTTTGGGACTGGGAGTAACCTGAATATTGTTGTGATTTTTAGTCTAAGGGAACATCTATCACAAAGGCAAGCTTTCTTGAGTAGCAAAATAGACTGGAGTATCCAAGGGGACTGACTGACTCCATATTAAGGCTGCTATACTCCTTTAGAACTTCACACTTGTTACTTGGTTGGTGAAATCTAATTCTAGAACATACAACCAGTTTGGGCTCTGTGCCCTGTTCCTGATCAGTCTGTCCTGATGCTGGCACTAATGCTCAGGAGCCACTCTAGATAGCATGACACCGACAAATAGTTTAATAAGAGTACTTTGCTCTTATATAGCAGATTTCATCCAGAAATCTCAGAACACTTCAGAAAGGCAGTCAGCATCATTATCCCTGTTTTACAGATGAGTAAACTGAGGCACGGGCTTGGGAAAATGATTCAGCAAACCAGTAGCAGAGCTGGGCATAGAACCCACACCTTATAAAGCCTAGTCTGGTGTTCTATCCACTAGGCTATGGAATCTCCTGCTGGTTACAGTACAGATATGAACTTGGTTGAATCCAACAACCACTCAGCTGTGCAAAGAAGAAGATCTCCATCTTACAGTACTCAACCTGCTCTGTTCCTACCTCACATAAAAGTAGAGTCAGATAGGCATATAGAGTTATCAAGTATACTATCAAGCCCAGTCATGTCAGAGGGCCATATTAGAACACATTGCTTCCCCTGACACTCTTAAAGCTGGCCAAAGATTTGTTTTGAAGTTCACACCTTAGATGACATTTTTCCTTAAAATTTCAAAGTTCCATTTTGCAAAAATAGTCATTTTCATTTCTTTCCATTATTGACCCTTTAGAGAGCTAGATGGAACACTTCAAAATGCAACATTTTCAAAGATAGTTAAGCTTTAGAATAGGCTTCCAAGGCAAATTGTGGAATCCCTGTTACTGGAGGTTTTTTAAGAACAGGTTGGACAAACACCTGTCAGGGATGGCCTAAGTATACTTGGTCCTGCCTCAGCACAGGGAGTGGACAAAATGACTCCTCCAGGTCCCTTCCAGCCCTACATTTCTAGGATTCTGTGATCTAATGGCTTTTAAAAACTTTGCTTTCTAAGCTTCTCAGGAAGTTTTTTTTTCTTTTTGAAATGGAAAGAGGTATCTTGTGACACCTTTGGCTGTAGCATTGCTAGTGTTATGTAGGATTAAATTTAAAGCACAGTTTGTCAGTTTTAATCTGGAAGCACCTTTGCTGTTGTGGTATTTAGAAAAGGTGAATAGAATGCTATCTGTGTAATTCAGGTTTTCAAAGCCCAGAATCTCTCTCTCTCTCTGTAGCAGATCCTCAACTGGTGTAAATGGTCATAGCTTCCCTGGCTTCAAACAAAACTCCAAGTTGTGTTATTTGCACCAGCTGATAATCTAGCCCTGTGTGTGTGTGAGAGAGAGAGAGAGAGAGAGAGAAAGAGATGTACAGGATTCATCTCTTTCAATGCATAGGCGATCACTATTCCTGCTGGGTAGTTCTTAATTTACATCTTCCTGCTGGTCTCTGTCTCCTCCAGCATAGGTCCTTCCTTTTTCCAGCTTACTTTACACTGAGTCATACTGCTGATGCTAGGCACAAAGTTGCTCAGCTCCTTCCTCCTCGCCACAGCTGGCTTTGACATTGCTGCAAGTTTTAAGATCCTCCATTTCAAACATTGCTGAGCCTGTTTTCTCTCTCTCCAAGGAGGGGAATCAGCCATGCCCAGAGAGTGCCCTTCATAGATTCAGAAGTTCTAAAAGCCTGCTTCTCTCTCTTTCTCCCTCCAGTTGCTATTTCTGAACCTTAATGTCATCTGAAGTCTTCTGCAATAAACACTGCACACTGACTAACATCCAAGTCACAGTATATGTCCACAGAGGGACTCTCTGAAAATGTTTTTTTTTCCCCTTTCAAAAATCCTATAAATAATGTTTCATTTATAAAACCACTTTACAGAAGAGAAAAGAAAAAACACCTCTGTTTATGGCTTTCAAATTCCCAGATGGCAAAATAAAGCTAAATTGCTATCACAGATTTTGATATTTTCTTACACTCAGACGGGAGAGGTGTGTGTGTGCGCGTGTGTATCTTTTTTTCCCTTTAATGAACATATAAATGTGTGCCACCATACTGATTTCAATAGCAGGCTTTTTTTTTCGTGGCATAAATATATGGGCCCTAGGGCATTCTGTCTCTGTCAAAACTCTTAAGTGCTCCAGTCTCCAAAGGCTTCTCTGAAAGCCCCATCAGTGTGTCTTGTACATACAGAGACTTGGGGCCACCAATATTAATAATACAGTATATCAAAACTAATCTAGGAGGGGAATGTGCCAAGAGAGAGAAGGCAGGAGGATATATCTTAAAGATGGCACAATACTCGAGAGCCACTGTACGAAGCCTCTTGACTCTGAAGGACACTGCTTTACTTTATCAAACTTCTCTGTTTAAAGGATATGTCTGTTGTTGAATTAGAGTGCGACAGTCTCAGAAGCGAATTCATCCATACACACACACCTGTATGTTTCTGAGCTATCTCAAGGAATGGGTGGCTCATTCACTGTGTTAGGCCTCTTATCCTTTGTACTCTCCTCTTAAATGAATAACTTTTCCTGGTGGACAGTATAAACAGTTATCAGATGATTGTGGTCCACATAGGGACCTAGATAGATAAATAGAACTTACAGTAACTCCTGACTTGGGAGCGATTACAGTTCATGACCTAGAAGTAAGATTTGTAAAATTGGAAGTGAGAACTAGTGATTTGAGCACATGACGGCCCCACCCCCAGTTCTACCACTGACTGGCCTTGGGAAATTGATGCAGCTTTTATGTGTCTCCATTTACCCATTTGTAATGCTGTGTGAAAACACTTCAAAAACAAATCCCAAACTATACAAAACCTGCCTGGATTGTGGGTTTGTTGCCAAGTCCTAAATCAGACCAAACTGGACATAAGGTTCATAACTAGAGGGGGTTTGGGCCCAATATCATGTATTGGCTTTCACTGAAAATGGGGAGTCTGCGTTGTATACAGAGGAAACAAGGTGGAACTTGAAGTGGTATTTTAGTCAGATTTTGAGATGTTGGGTACATTTGTACCCAACAGAACAAGTGAAATTAAAGGGTTGAGGGCCAATTATTAAATCTGTGCAAACAGAAAGCAAAGAATGTATAATCCTGTGAAGCAAGTCCAAATTTCCCACAGCTGTAATAATGCTTCCCAATCTGCCAGGATTATTCTAAGGTTTAGCTAATTAAAACTTGTAAAGTGCTTTGAGATCCTTGGATGAAAAAAAAAGTGTAATGTGTTATTGTTTTCTCATTACTAATTTCATGAACCATCTAGTCACCAACTTAATGAACATGTTAATGGTTATAAACTTTGCCAGAATTTAATGAAATCCCAGACTTTTGAAAAGTTTCAGTTTGGCTCTTTCTCTGGTCTCAGATGTATATTAGCAGCCAATTCCACCCCCCCCCCCAGGAACTGTAGTTTTTTCCCTTCCTTAAGAAAAATCTTTTCCCATCTTTGTTAATATTACAGAGACTTTAACATTTAAATTATTCAGCCCTCCCCCCTCCCCCGTCTTCCCAGCCCCCACATATAAGGAGGCTCCTAGTATAATAGATATTTTTCCTTTTATACTGGTCTGGCCAGGAAGCTTATTTAGGATGATTTTTGGAGATAGCAAAGATGGCAGAAATATCATCTCTTCCCACTGCAACATATGTCTCTGCATCATCCCACTGCCAAGAAGTCTGCTGCTGCCAAATCATCCATCACCATCTTACTCAGTTTTCTTCAGTTTTTATTTCTGTGCATCAGCCTAGTCAAATGGTTCTTCCTTACCCTGAGTTCTTCCACAAGCTGGGCAAGTGGGGCAGCTGAGTAGGTAGATGATTTCTGAGATGAAAATTTATTTTTGAATGAGGGAAACTAAGGCAGATAAAATATAAGCTACTGAATATTCTGGACTCACAATAAGTCAACATTGATTATTTATACATATAGAGAAACTTTTACCTGAACCACTATAAGGTGCACATACCATCACATAGTGCCTTAACCCACATCTTTCCTTCTCACCTCCCTCTCTAGTTCTGCACCCCATGTGCTGGGTCATGGCTAAAAAGTTAGATTACATGCTTTTTTGAGACAAGGACCTTATGTCCAAAACATCTCTAGGTGCAATAAAAGAATCTTATTTATTATGTGTATTCCAGGAACAGTCCATGAACTCCACTGTTCACAAGCACAAGACATAGTTGTTAAGATGATTAACCATAGTAATAAATGGTAGCTGGATGGAGAAACATCACAAAGATCATAGGGAGTGGAGGGGGAGAAACAGTAGGAACATAGAAAGTTCCAACATGAGGTTTCCCAGCACAGTGTGTTGTATGTACGATTTCCCATTAAGGTCAGTGGCAGTGTATGGTCAAGTCTAACATGTAATCCATGCACATGTAAACCAGTAGAATTGTCATATTTCTCTGAACTAAATAGACACACACAGCACCTGCTTCTGCTCGATTACAGCAGTATAAATGAGGAATAACTATGGAAGTCAGTCAACTTACACTAGTTTTAGGCTGTTGTGTGTGAAAAGAGACTCACATCCACTCTAAACTGTTCTAACTTCCTGGGGTTTGATTGAATTGGTAACTCAGATAACCACCACTAAGTCCATATGTACTATTTGATTACCCAGCTGTGCAAATGTTATCATTCTCCCTTTGAAAAGTTGCTGTATCACCACTTGTTTTTTGTGCCATTCAAAGCAGGCTAGAGGTGATGGTGCGTTTTCTGCTGCATAGGGTCTTGCCATATTTTTTTAGATCTGGCACACAGTCTAGTGCAAGAGACACAGGCTATTTCTGAGTACAGAAGAGCTAACAGTGCCTGCACAATAACTGAATTGATAATATTTAACTTAAAATTAAATCCTGCTATTCTAAATATGACATAAGAAACCACAAAAAGAAACCAAAAACACTTTCCCCCTCATTTGTTGGCAAGGAGGAAGAGTGTGTGATGTATTTGATGTTAATCTCCTTCTCTATTGTAGAGGAGGAGCTTGTCAACACCTTCATCCCTTGCCAGGGGCCTGCAACCATCATGCATAGAAAATATCCCTTCTTAGCTGTCACAGAAAGCTCAAAATACACTTAAAAGGAGATGAGGGACTTGGGGAATAAGGACTGTAATTTATGTATTTTTCTTCTGTATTCTTCTTTCAGTAAAAAGGGTATGGAACAGATTTGCCATTATCTTTGTAAGCTATACATTCATTAGGGAATTCTATATTACTGCCATTAGATTTGCTGGCACCTGTCCACTGTGCCTGTTATGCTACCCTCAACTACTAATGTTCCGTTGAACATAAGAACATAAAAATGGCCATACTGGGTCAGATCAAAGGTCCATCCAGCCCAGTATCCTGTCTATCAACAGTGACCAATGCCAGGAGTCCCAGAGGGAGTGAACCTAACAGATATTGATGAAGTGATCTCTATCCTGCCATCCATCTCCATCCTCTGACAAACAGAGGCTAGGGACACCATTCCTTACCCATCATGGCTAATAGCCATTAATGAACTTAACCTCCATGAATTTATCTAATTCTCTTTTAAACCCTGTTATAGTCCTAGCCTTCACAACCTCCTCAGGCAAGGAGTTCCACAGGTTGACCGTGCACTGTGTGCAGAAGAGTTTCCTTTTATTTGTTTTAGACCTGCTGTCCATTAATTTTATTTGGTGGCCCCTAGTTCTTATATTATGGGAACAAGTAAATAACTTTTCCTTATTCACTTTCTCCATACCACTCATGATTTTATATACTTTTATCATATCCCCCCTTAATCTCCTCTTTTCCAAGTTGAAAAGTCCTAGCCTCTTTAATCTCTCCTCATATGGGACCTGTTCCAAACCCTTAGTTATTTTAGTTGCCCTTCTCTGAACCTTTTCCAATGCCAGTATATCTTTTCTGAGATGATGAGACCACATCTGTACACAGTATTCAAGATGTGGGCATACCATGGATTTATATAGAGGCAATATGATATTCTCCGTCCTATTCTCTATCCCTTTTTTAATGATTCCTGACATCCTGTTTGCTTTTTTGACTGCCACTGCACACTGCGTGGACATCTTCAGAGAACTATCCACAATGACTCCAAGATCTCTTTCCTGATTAGTTGTAGCTAAATTAGCCCCCGTCATATTGTATGTATAGTTGGGGTTATTTTTTCCTATGTGAATTACTTTACATTTATCCACATGAAATTTCATTTGCCATTTTGTTGCCCAATCACTTAGTTTTGAGAGATCTTTTTGAAGTTCTTCACAATCTGCTTTGGTCTCAACTATCTTGAGCAGTTTAGTATTGTCTGCAAACTTTGCCCCCTCACTGTTTACCCCTTTCTCCAGATCATTTATGAATAAATTGAATAAGATTGGTCCTAGGACTGACCCTTGAGAAACACCACTAGTTACCCCTCTCCATTGTGAAAATTTACCATTTATTCCTACCCTTTGTTCCCTGTCTTTTAACCAGTTCTCAGTTCATGAAAGGATCTTCCCTCTTATCCCATGACAACTTAATTTACATAAGAGCCTTTGGTGAGGGATCTTGTCAAAGGCTTTCTGGAAATCTAAGTACACTATGTCCACTGAATCCCTCTTGTCCACGTTTGTTGACCACTTCAAAGAACTCTAATAGATTAGTAAGACATGATTTCCCTTTATAGAAACCATGTTGACTTTTGCCCAACAATTTAAGTTCTTCTGTGTCTCTGACAATTTTATTCTTTACTATTGTTTCAACTAATTTGCCCGGTACTGACAGACTTACTTGTCTGTAATTGCCGGGATCACCTCTAGAGCCCTTTTTAAAAATTGGTGTTACATAGCTATCTTCCAGTCATTGTGCACAGAAGCTTATTTAAAGGACAGGTTACAAACCATAGTTAATAGTTCCGCAATTTCACATTTGAGTTCTTTCAGAACTTTAAGTGCTCCTTTTGTATCTTGATCATCCAGGGGCCCCACTGGTTGTTTAGCAGGCTTACTGCTTCTGATGTACTTAACAAAATGTTTATTACCTTTTGAGTTTTTGGCCAGCTGTTCTTCAAACTCCTTTTTGGCTTTTCTTATTATATTTTTACATTTTAAATTTGGCAGTGTTTATGCGTCCATCTATTTACCTCACTAGGATTTGACTTCCACTTTTTAAAAGATGCCTTTTTATATCTCACTGCTTCTTTTACATGGTTGTTAAGCCATAGTGGCTCTTTTTTTAGTTATTTTACTGTGTTTTTTAATTTGGGGGTATACATTTAAGTTGGGCCTCTATTATGGTGTCTTTGAAAAGTGTCCATGCAGCTTGCAGGGATTTCACTCTAGTGCACTGCCTTTTAATTTCTGTTTAACTAACCTCCTCATTTTTGCATAGTTCCCCTTTCTGAAATTAAATGCCACTGTGTTCAGCTGTTGAAGTGTTCTTCCCACCACAGGAATGTTAAATGTTATTATATTATGGTCACTATTTCCAAGCGGTCCTGTGATAGTTACCTCTTGGACCAGATCCTGTGCTCCACTCAGGACTAAATTGAGAATTGCCTCTCCCTTTGTGAGTTCCTATACCAGCTGCTCCAATAACCAGTCATTTAAAGTATTGAGAAATTTTGTCTCTGCATTTCATCCTGAGGGGACATGTACCCAGTCAACATGAGGATAATTGAAATTAAATTTAATTGAAATTAAGGGGTAAGGAACTGTATAGCTCAGGGGATTGATAATGGATATGGAGCCTTCCACCTCACATTTTTCTAATTCATGTGGTATAGCAATTGGGGAAGATTGGTGAGGGGGACCAGTATATGCCCTCCCCAACTTCTTACTATACTAGGGATAATACTCTCACTGTGGCTTTTGGACTATTTCTGGTCTCTGTAATCCACAACCCTTTTTGTTGATGATTTCAGTATAGCATCAGTTCAGTATAGGCTTAATATTATTACAATCTGATACCTACTCAATGCCTAGGTGAAACAAATGATGAACTCAGCTTGGATACATGTTTGTACCATAAACCACCGCTACCAACATGATGGCACTAATTTGCCTTTTCATAGATCATTGCAATGGAGAGGGAGCAAAGACTGAAGGACTAAATGGATTATAAAGGTTGAATCACTGTTGCTTCTCTAGTGATGGTCCTTTCAAGTTCAAGCGAGAGACACTTCCGTGGGGAACAGTGCACTGCGAGTGACTGTGCTCTATCTGGTCTAAATATAAATAGAGGACTTCAGGCACTTATTCCAGAGTAAATAATAATTGAAAAACATTAGATCAGAGGTAGGCAACCTATGGCACATGTGCCAAAGGCGGCACATGAGCTGATTTTCAGTGGGACTCACACTGCCTGGGTCCTAGCCACTGGTCCGGGGGGTTCTGCATTTTAATTTAATTTTAAATGAAACTTCTTAAACATACTAAATATCTTATTTACTTTACATACAACAATAATTTAGTTATATATTATAGACATAAAAAGAGACCTTCTAAAAACATAAAAATGTTTTACAGGCACGCGAAACCTTAAATTAGAGTGAATAAATGAAGACTTGGCACACCACTTCTGAAAGGTTGCCAACCCCAGCATTAGATTATGCCTTGTACATTCAGCAACATAGCAAGTATGATGTACCTTAGAAGTTTTTAAAGGTATTTTTCCATGCAGCCTTTTCTGTAATCTGGTTGGCATTCTTATGCATTTGAACAGCTTCCTCCTTTTTTCAATCTTGCCGATATATTTTAAGATATATATATATATATATATATAATATTATTCCCTAGGATTATTTGAAAACAATAGCAACCATAGAATAAAGGTATGGATGGAAGGACCAAATATTCATGCATTTCCATTGTCTCTTCCGAAGTGCATGTCTAGCATTGCTTAATAAATCCCAAGATCAATAATGCCCCAGAGTAAGGATGAAGCAAACTCTTTGGAACTCAGTGAAATTAGGTTGTACAGGTCATGAACTATGTAGGTGCTGCAGGAAATAGTAGTGGTGATTCAGTAGGTGGCAGTCCTCACTTTGAGTCCAATACACCATGGTAGGGGTCACTGTGCTGCTGGATGTATCCTATAGAAGAGTTTTAAAGTGAGAGGCCCTGACTGCTTGTGGGCATTATAGGTCTCCTGGCATTTTCCTGTGATTTCTACCTCTTACAGAAGCAGCTGTGATTAGAACTAAAGCTCTGAGTCCTGTGCAACACCACTCTCTCTCTCTAACAAACATGATGATACATGATACAGGAGAAAGAACAGGAGTACTTGTTTCAGAGTAGCAGCCGTGTTAGTCTGTATCCGCAAAAAAAAACAGGAGTACTTGCGGCACCTTAAAGACTAACAAATTTATTTAAGCATGAGCTTTCATGGGCTACAGCTCACTTCTTCAGATGCATAGAATGGAACACACAGACAGGAGATATTTATACATACAGAGAACATGAAAAGGTGGAAGTACGCATACCAACTGGAAAAGTCCAATCAATTGAGATGAGCTATCGTCAGAAGGAGAAAAAAAACTTTTGAAGTGATAATTGAGATGACTCATAGAAGGTGTGAGGAGAACTTAACATAGGGAAATAGAATCAATTAGTGTAATGACCCAACCATTCCCAGTCTCTGTTTAAACCTAAGTTAATTGTATCTAATTTGCATATTAATTCGAGTTCAACAGTCTCTCTTTGGAGTCTGTTTTTGAATTTTTTTGTTGCAAACTTGTCACCTTCAAGTCTGTCACTGGAGTGGTTAGAGAGGTTGAAGTGTTCTCCCACTGGTTTTTGAATGTTATGATTCCTGATGTCAGATTTGTGTCCATTTATTCTTTTGCGTAGAGACTGTCCGGTTTGGCCAATGTACATGGCAGAGGGGCATTGCTGGCACATGATGGCATGGCATATATCATGTTGGTAAATGTGCAGGTGAACGAGCCCCTGATGGCATGGATACAGGATAACAGCCTTAGTATACAGTGGACTAAGTGTTGCCACTGGAGGTAAATGTTGGGTATAGGAGCTGTATTCATAGATTTGAGGGCAAAATTTGGTTCAATAGGGCAAAATGTTCTAGATAGAAGTTCAGGAGAAAAGTGAGGCCTTTAAAAGAGAAAGACCTACTCCTTGGTTCCACCTGATCTGTGCTTGGCACAGGATCCAAGGATGATGGCGAGGTACAAAGTGGTTTAATGCCACCTTTGCTTTCCCCAATTCATGGGGCCAGATTGGTCTCTGGCTCAAGTTAAAACTGCCCAATTCACAAAGAAAGATCCACAAACCATCTGTGGAATAACTTGCTCTAGGAATGATGCAGCATTATGGTCTAGTGAAGCGAACACACTAGTAATAACCAGGATTCCTGGATTTTATTCCTGTTTCTGCTGCTGAAACAGTGAATGATCTTGGGCAAATAACTTAATTCTCTGTCCTGTGGTTTACCCATCTATAAATTAGAGATTGGCCCAAACTGGAAAACCTACATCCAAGATCTGAATGCCCTGGAATGAGGAGGAAGATTATATTTGGATGAAACTATCACTCCCCTTTATATTGGGTATGATAAATTACCTGTCTCAAACTGTTGGCATTTGTTTTTGTAAAACAATTCAAGATTCTTGGATGAGAGGCACTATAGAAATATAGCTTACATAAAGTGAATTTAGATTTCAGTATGTGCAACATTTATTCATACAAACATGAATGTGGCTATTAGGGAACAGGTTTGTTTGTTTTTAAATGAAAAAGGGATTTACATTAACAATTTTGCACAGGAGCTTAATCTCCAACAGGCGGAAGGAGTACAAACTCCTTTGAAACAAAGATAAGTAAGGGGAAGAGTATCTGGAAGGGTCAATAGTTTAACAATGTGAGAGATCTAGAGGCGACTTTTGAGCTCACTAGCCTATAGAGCTTGCCAGAGAACAGATGCTGCTTTCACAGCTTTGCATCCTAAACCCAAGGTGTTCAAGTTTGATGTCACTGACCCTGTGACTTTAAAAAGTAGACAAGTAGTCAGAAAAAGAGAGGAGTCCTCACAAAACCCCTTATTATTTTTCTAATGTAAACTAGCACTTTGTATTTCCTGATATCCATAACAATCCAGGTGATTTGTTGCACTGGAATAAGCTATCATACAGAAATAGCAACACACTAATTAGGGTCAGAGCTCTTCAGATGTGTGAAGATTGTCACAAGCAAAGTGAAAGCTGCAGTTTTGATAGTTTTGCAGAGGAGAGAAAAATCTCACATCTCTCACTGCCATGTGTGACTTTACTTACGGCCAAAGGTAGCTTCTATCTCCTTTCCACTGTGTGAAATTGCACAGAGGGCATCACTAGGCCCCCTTCTGAATTTTTTCTGCCTAATTAGCCACCTTTATTCTTCTAATAGGCTAGAACCTCGCAAAGACTTACACACACACTTGAAACGTGTGAATAGTCCTACTGAAGTTAATGAGACTACTCATGTGCCTGAAGTTAAACCTGTGTGTAAGACTTGGTCTACACTACATGGTTATTTGGCTCCCACTGACTTAAGTACCTTGGTAAGCCAATTTAATAATACCGTCTACCCAAGCAATGTAGAGTAATGGTCAGTTCAGTTAGTGTCTACACACTCACAGTGTTACCTGTTACTTAAGTTGACTGTTCCTGGCCTCCAGAAGCTGTCCCACAATGCACCACACTGACCACTCTGGTCACCATTGTGAATTCTGCTGCCTAGGGGTCAGGTAGACAAGAAGTTTCAAATATTTTTGGAGGTTTAAAAGGGAGGGCAAATTCCTTTTCCTGGTTGTCCAGCTTGGTGAGCACCCCGAACAGTTATTCATTGTTGAGTGTAACTGCCCAGCTGACCATGCTGGTTACATGCTGCAGACGTGCTCCTGTCTGGAGTACACAGGAGAAGTTGGATCTCCTGCACTTATGGGGAAAAGAGGCTGTGCAGGCACAGATCCGATCCAGCTGTACCAACATGGACATCTATGAGCAGATTGCTCAGGAGATACAGGAGAAGGGCTATGACAGCGACCAACATCAGTGTTGTGTGAAAGCCAGCAAGCTGCAGCAGACATACTGGAAGGCCAACAATTGATCCAAAGCTGAGCCACAGACCTGTCACTTTTAAAAAGAGCAGCATGCCATCCTCCCAAGGAGCCCTAGTCACAGACCCCTGCCATGAACAGTGAAGAAGAGGAAGTGGGTGAAAAGGAGAAGGAGTATGGGGGGCAGGTAATTGGAGGAATGCAGCTGCAAAGTGAGCCAGGACATGTTTTTGACTTCATCATAGTCCTGCCAGTCAAGCACAAGCAAGCAATCTCTGATAAATATGCAGTTTGCTTTGAAGTTACAGGGATGGCAACCCAACAGTAATGGGACACATCTTTTGATTACTTATTTTTACTTGTGCTAGAAGAGATAGTAGAACAACCAAGAGAGGTAGTAATGCTACCTGTTTTTCGTTCCCCTCTAAAGTTAGGCAGTGAGGTTCACACAGAGTAGTTTATGCACACTGGGATGTCCTGGGAATCCTCCGTAGAGATCTCTATGAAACTTTCCTGGAGGTACTCTGTAATCCTCTGCCAAAGGTTTCTGGGAAGGGCTGCTTTATCTATTCCACCTTAGTAGGACACTTTCTCATGTCACTCAGTGATTACTTCAGCAGGTACCATTGCATACACAGGCTATCAGCATACAGGCCCAGGTTACATTAGGATACCAGCAGCAGCAGCAGCAGTGCTCTCTCTGTTACCCTCAGGAGTGAGATATCAGCTAAAATCACTACTTCATGTGGAAAATAGTGCTAGTATTCAGTTCCATTGCCCTGTGCAACTAGAATCATGCAACCAAGCTATTCCCTCCTCATTTTCCCAATCCCAGAGGGCCATACTCATCATGGCTGGTGCTATGACTGGCACCATGCTCAATCAGTCCCAAGCAGAACTGAGAAGGTAGTGCTTACAACTTGTGGGAGCAAGGGGAGTGATTTCAGCATCTTAAGTTTCTATTTCCATTGTGAATACACTGGCAATGGCGTCTCTGTGTTTTATCTACAGTTGCTTCCACTAAAGCCTTTGAAGACTTCCTTTCCACACCTGGGAAACACCTAAGCCAGATAAAGAGGAGGGAGAAGAGGACTTGGGATGACATGTTCCAGGAGATCCTGCAAGCCAGTACTGCATCAGAGAATGAGCAGAGGGCCTGGAATATGTTTGTAGACAGCATAGATGAGGATAGAGTGGAGAGGAGAAAGGCACAGGAAAGAGAGAGGGAGGTGTGGCAGAAGACGCTTGCACATCTCAGACAGCAAACAAATGCTGCAGACTCTGGTGGACCAGCAAGTTCAATATTCCCAGGCTTGCTTTTCTCTGAAGCCCATAGAGAACTCAACATCAGGACCGCGCTATACCACCCCTCAATATTTCACGTGGCATCAGTTGTAAGTGCACTACCCATACCACTTGATACCACTTCACCTTGGGGGGGACATTAAAGACAATCTCACAGCTTCACATAAACTGAGCTGTGAAACCGACAGGTATGTGTACCTGAAATGCAAATGACTGTTCCTTCCCCTTCATAAGTTCTGGTCTCTTAATCTATTTAATTGTCTGAATTTTGTTCCAAAATATAATTTTATTCTCTAAAACAATCCATCTATATTAGTTCATAGCATATACTGGCTGGTGCTGAATAGATCAGAGAGTGACCAATTTCCTGTTACTGCACTGTGTCACACAATCCATAATATCATTCACAAACACTAATAGGAGCATTGACAATGTTACATTCCTACATGCATAGCCATCACTACAAGATTCATACCAAGCTGCAAAAAAGCAAGGCCAAGTGGAGCACACTACAGCCACACACACTACTCTGGCTCACTATTAAAATGGTCTCTCAAAGCTACCCTGAGCTGTAGTGCTCCATGTTGAGCCCTTGTAATAGTCCACGATCTAGCTGCTCAAATTCAGCAGACAGCTACTCCATGTCCACCCTCCACCCAGAGGAAACTCCCCCCCTTTGCTTAACAGATATTATACAGGATACAGCAGGCAGGTATAACCATTGGGATATTTTTCTCACTGAGGTCCAATCTTGTAAGTAAGCAATGCCAGCAACTTTTCAAACAACCAAAGGCTCATTCAACTGTCATTCTGCACCTGCTGAGCCTGTAGTTGAAGTGCTCTTTGGTGCTGTTGAGGTGACCGATGTAAAGCTTCATAAGCCATGAGAGAAAGTGATCCTGGGCTCCCCAGATTACCCCTATTGGCATTTCAGTATTCCTAATGGTAATCCACAGGTCTGGAAAGAAAACCCCTGCTGGAATTTTGTGAACAGTCCTGTGTTTTTAAATATGCGTGTGTCATATGTGCCTTCCCTGACCAGTCCACACTGATGTCAGTAAAGCGTCCCAGTGATCCATCAGCATTTGCATACCCATAGAAAGGTAGCCCTTTCTGCTCATGTACTCTGGCAAGGTGGTCTGGTGCCAAAATAGGGATATGCAAGCCATCTACCACCCCACTGCAATTTGGTAACCCTAGTGCTGCAAAACTATCCAGTATGTTCTGGAAATTGTCCTGAGAATCACAGTCCTGCATAGCAGGTGATTAATGGTCTTTCACACTTGCATGACAAACAGCCTCTAGGGTAGATTTCTTGACTTCAAATTGATTCCTGACTGGCGATAACAATCAAGTGCTGCAAGTTTCCAGAGAGCAATTGCCACTCTTCTCAATGGTCAGTGAAGTTCTCATTTTGGTGTCCCTGCGCTGGAGAGCTGGGATGACTTCGGCACACAGACCCAGGAATGTGGCTTTATGCCTCAGAAAGTTCTGCAGCCATTGCCTGTCATCCCAAACCTGCTTGACAACATGGTCCCACCAGTCTGTGCTTGTTTCTCAGGCCCAGAACTGGTATTTCACCACCTCCAGCTACTCTGTGATTTCCACCAAAAACCTTGAATTGTTTCTTTCTATGACAGCAATCTAAACTCCAGGGAATCATATTTGCAGCTCTGAAAATACTGCAATGTTCATGACAATAGTACAGAGCTGTGCTTCTGTCAGAGATGATGAGTATTAAGGAGTGACATGCAGATTTATGGGATTTTGACAAGAAGGGACAAAAATTATGAGATGCAAATGGAATTATGAGACATTGTCCTCATGCTCCCAGTCACCCCTGTGCAACTGTAACACTGACAGCTCCCAGTCGTTGGCAGGCAGGATCGAACCTGGGACCTCTAGAGCTAAATGCATGAGCCTCTACTGCATGAGCCTCAAACCATATTCCTGTTAACTAAAACTGTAGAGCAGACTCATTAACCTTGGTCTCTAAGAGGTCTCAGTGCCACTAGATGAGACAGAGCACCACACCAAGAAGGTGTGGGGGTTACACAACTTGTTTCAGCCCCATTGCAAAATCATCCCAAAAGACCCTGCACTGAACCTAACATAACTTAGGCCAACATACATTTGTAGTGCTGACATAGCCTAAGTCATTACAGGATTGTTGCTATATTGAGATGACTTAGAATGGGAAATTGACAGCAGGAGCATCAGAAATATATAGGTCAAGATTCACTGAGAGTTGGCTCAGAGAGGTGTAGATTTCATTTCTCCCCAGCATCTTGCAGCCCGTGCTGCCAGGTAGAGAGTGGTACTGTTTTCCTCCCTTGCGAGTTCTGCTGCAAATGGCAGTACAGCTTTAGTTTATGACTAGGGACCCACAGTAGACATGAAATAATAATATCACAATTTTATAATTATGGCTTTCAAGTTGAAGGATCCAAAAGCCTTTTATAAACAGGACCATTTAATAACACTGAAATAGAGCAACCTTTGATATGGAGCATGTTTAACAGCATGCACAAATACCACCAAGCATCTTAGGAAAGCAAGTGAAAAGTATTCTATGCAATTAAATGCGTTCTCAAGTACCAGGCTGGACAGCTGCCTCACTAGTGCCATCTACAGAAGTATTAGCACTGTTTCCTAAAGCAGCTGGGTTTCCATTAGAGTTTCCCCATACAATTGACCCAACCACCTCAGCTTGTCATATTTAAAGAGACCTCAACCCTGTGTTTGGCATGTAATGAGCACTGTTGCTAAGTAACTGATTTACACAGGGCCAGTCTATGAAGGGCCCACACACATTTACTATAGCAATACTATGCATAATGTGTAACAATAAATCATATAACCAAGATATTGTATAGATTGTGACAGTGAAGATCAATAAAGTATCAGCATTAGTCTAACTCTGTTTCTACTGAAGTCATTGATAAACTTCCCATTGACATTAATTAGGAACAGAGATAGGAAGCAGATGCATGCACTTTTTCTTGTCTATGAAAGTAAGATTCCCTGGTCAATTCATACAAGACTTCCCAACATTTTCTGCAATGTTCAGCAACTTTTCTATAGCTAGTACCATTGTTTTATAATCATTAGTGACTTTTCACTGTCAGTCCTGACATCTGTGATGAAAAAAATCATGTTAAGATTTTAGGACTATTATATGGTCAATACACTAATTCTTGAGTGCCAAAGAAAAGCCTAGAGCAGAAGAAACATAGTTATCCTGACAGATTGTCAAGCAGAGGGGTTTTTTTTTCCTCCCTTCTAAAAACTTTCTACAGCAAATGGGAAAAGGAACAAGAGATGTTAAAATGGAAGTCATACTTAGTACTTTACATTTCAAATGCTTTGACTCCTTCCTTCTCTATGTACCATGGTAATAAGCAGGCTGAGGTCTCTGTATTCCAACCCCCAAACACTGATTAACACAGTTTCATGTTGGGTAGTGACAGGGTCATGTTAACACCTTTAACTCTTTGAACTCTTCATTCCATCTAAATTAATACAACAGGCTACACAGCTGTACCTTTGATGCAGTCTTCTTTGTTTCAAAAGAATATAGAAAGTCCAATTTCCTGAACATAGGAAGAACCAAACAGGAGATGGTGCTTTGGCTCACAGACCCAAGCCTCTGAGTTAGCACCAGACCCCAAAGTCCTATCTATAGGGGTCTGAGAGGGGCTATACACACTGTGCTTGTCTAAAGCCTCCTTCTCTGCTTTTTTTCTCCCCCTCCCACACCTATTCAATCAATACCTGGCAAAACCCCTTCCTTATATAGGTCAGCTTCCTGGGTGGTCTTTGATGTGCTTTATTTTGGGCAGAGACTGCTATTATTTCATAAAACTAGCTTAACTTTCTCTACTATTTTAAACGAAGCATGATGTTTAGTTTATGCCCACTACTTTCCATGAGCTTTAACCCAACCTGTAACAACAGTTATATCACTATCCTCAGTCTTCCATTATATTCGCCTCTTTTACTGTGTATCTTGAATAATGCAAACACTGGGTTTGACCACATATACATATCCAATATATATCCAAGACTACTGATATATTTATATATTTCAAGGACTGACACAGTTTATGCTTTTATGACACACCATTATTTAGGATTTTTTAGTTTAAAGAGAACTGAGAAGAACTTCAGAATGATCTAATAAAACCGTGCAACATTTTTGCTAGCTAGCAAATAAAATAAATTGTGGACAGATGTGGCATAACATCAGTCAGATAGAACAATTCAAACTAAACTTTCTTAGTTCTCTTTAAACTAAATAGGAAATTCCATGGTAAAGTCCAATGATGCAGATCAGTATTTTTTTTTAATAACACATAATGTTCTTAAATATAATGCTGATTCTGAATTAAGATCCAGGCATCATTGTGGATAGCTCAGAAAGGACTTCAGTTTAAGGTCACTAGCAACTAAAAAGCTAAGTAAGATGTTAGGGTGAGAGATGGACTATATACCTCATGTTGTTAAATAAAGGATTAACAAGAGTCAGAGGGTCAAATTAGCCTACCAGTTTACACCTGAGGGCAGGACCAATTTAGTATCAGGCCTGCCTGAGATGGAGGAGGGGGACCAATACAAACAGAATTGAAGCAAACTAGAGAAGGATCCTGGGGTCTGCTAGAGGAAATTACTTAGTAGAAGGCTGATAGGAAGCTGTATAAGGAGACAGAACTCCAGAGCAGCTGTACAAAGTCTGTAGCTATGTGAGAGACAATGATAAGTAGGGGAAAGGTAGGAACAGTCCAAGGAAGTGGCAAGGAATTGTAAGGGGGTGGGCCTTACCTGCAGAATACAGGGCCACTGAGCTGGAAACCCAGAGGAGAGGAGGGGTTAGGTTCTCTCCTCCCTCAGCAAGAGAGGAAATATAAACCTTGGGATTAAAAGAGGCAAAGAGAGAGACAAGTTTCAAAGGGGGTGGGAGGGATGCTGAAAACCTAGCAATAGTGCTATTAGGTTTGGGTGGTTTTTTCGGTTTGACCTTTTCTATTTCCCTTGAAAGGGCCCAAAAGTGAAGGGTGATCTGACTGGAGAGGTGGGCTACAAAAGATTCAGATGGCAGCAAAACCAGATAGGGGGGTGGGGTGTTCAAGTGGAAGAACTTTTGCAATACAACACATGTCTTGGTTTAAGGGGATGCTCTAGGGGTGAATTCTCCCTACTAAAGGGTGCATTGGTGTAAAGAACACTGTTTAAAATGTGATTATCTAAATTATAGATACACCCTCACCTTGGTTACCCTATTCAGCTTTCATCACCTCATAAAATATAGGATCTGTAAGGCAATGGAGAAAAAAAACATACCAAGGATTTTCCTAGGGGGAACAATCAGCTAAAGGGCTCAATCCTCAGTTGTCATGCTCATGCAGCCTTGGTGGGAGAAGCAAAGGTTTATTCTAAGCCATATTTCAAACTCTCCTGATCCTGAGATGAGTCAGAAGAATCATAAAGTTAGTGATGGAAAAGGACACGCTAGGCCTGGCTTGTTCCATATTCTCTGGTTTCATAGACAGTGGGTGAAATTCATTCCTGTGCGGAGGGTCATGAACGTAAAACATAAAATAAAACTTCAATGAGATTTCAGTGATGCATAGTCCTTGTCTTAGCCCTCCTCACAGGAGTGAGTTTCACCACAGATGAAGAGAGGATTTCACGTGTATTCTACTATAGTTACAAAGATTTAAAAAAATTGATCAGGTCCACTCTCTCACCTGTGAAATTAAAATGGCTTGTTTCTTTTTGCAGAAGTAACACATCAGATTGTTCCCTTTAATTTCCATGGACATTCCAGGAAGTAACAAGTTCTTCTTGTTTTAAACCATTCCTTGAGGTTTTGTCACTGTTTGGGACTCAGGTGCACATAATGGGTCAGCCAGCATAGGGCCTTCAACCTGAAAGTAACCCTTGTTTAGAAACAACAAAGTCACTATGGCTAATTTTAATCACTTTGGAGAAGACCTGAAATCCTATCACTGCAGCTAGCTTTGCAAAGAAAGAAATCAGCAGATGACTGAATGGAATTGTAAATGCTGATTTAAGACTTTTACCCATAGCTAGCATTTGCATATTCATAAAAATGAAACAGGAAAATTATCCAGGTCAATACAAGGCAGGCAAACCACACAGTGGAAATTGTAATAGACACATATCACCTTCTCAGCCACTTCCTGAATTGGCTTGAGAAAGCCCACCTCTTTGTTAAAGAACCATAAAGCTATTTCTTTATTCTTACAGGACTATCTTGTTCAGAAACTTGTACTATTGTTTCCAGCATGCATTAGCATTTGTATTCCCCAGAATGAAAATCTGAGCAGTTCCAGACTGCTATTGTTTATATGCAGTGTCTGTTGGCTTTAACTATACAATTAGTATTCTTCAAATGTAACTGCTTGTCAAGTGGTAATCAGGCTTCGGGGATTTTCTCCATCTTATGTGCAGAGGTGCCACTTGCACTGAATAAAATAAATCCCTCATGTCCATTATCTCCATCTTTGAAAGCATCAGGGACTCAGCTACTTCTTGATAGACAGAAAAGAGTTTCCCATTTTGCTGACAGACCTTTAATTGTGTCATGTTATAACAGATGTGTGCCACCTTCGTAAGTGCAATAGATCATATTTTCCCCTAGTAGTGAAGGAACCAGTAGCATCAACTACTGAGGTCAATCTGTGATTGTTCACAATCTGTTAAAATCTCCTGTTACACTGAAAATCAGTCACACACATTATTCAAATTAATACAGTATGGCTTAAGCTGCAGATTTTCCCGCACACACCAGGTACAAGTAATATGGTTCAACTTGTGTCCACACAGCAGGAAGTCTACCATCACCACAACTGTGCTTGTTTTTCCCCACTTTCAAACACAAGCACTAGGGTATCAAGAAAAACCTGGGCAGCTATCCCATGGTGCTTCAGGGGATAGAGGACCTAGATGCTATGCCTGGAATGGCACCAGGAACTCCTGAAGCAGTGGGCTCAGGGAAGAATTAGCAAAATCAATCACACAGGTAATGTTATGGAGTTCTAACCACACAGCATAAAAGCAGCATGCAGAATTGGTAAACAGGAAGGCAACCATGTGTTTGGCCCTCCAAATAGCCTATACACCGCTAAATGTCATGGTTATCAGCTGAGTATTAACTATATTTAGGTGTAAAGACAAATCATGGTTATGTTTGACCATGCCACTAACAAGATACAAATTTGCATGAAAGTTGTGTGGGCAGAACCCAGATAAAACGTACATAATAATAACTTGCAGATCTGGTTGTGGAATCTCTTTAAAATTAATCTGATTGATACTTGTACCTGGGAAATTGTGAAGACATATGTGCTAAATGGTTGCTTGCCTTTTTTTTTTTTTTTTTTTTAAAGGCTATACTGAACTAACTGATCTTTGGCATTCAGGAAAGAAAACGAAAGATAAGACTTCTTGAGCATGAGTGACATTGTTATCAAGGAACACTGTGAAGATTTGTGGGTCACAAAGGTGATCTTCCTTTAAAGTTATAATAAACTGTCCCAGGTGTCCTGCTGATAAGGTTAGTATAGGGCTTTTTGTTAACGTACATAAACTGATGTACTGGTGGAAATTTAGACATGGGGAACCTTAAAATTTCAGAGATTTTCTATGAGTAGAAAGTTGGAAAATGACGACAACTTTTTGGTGATTAAAGTTCTGCAAACCAAGTAAAAATGTCATGAGAAGTCACATGATTAACATTTTATTAATTTGTTTACCTCTTTACTTTCTATTTCTTATCAGAACTGCCAAGCAAAAGGATGTTCTGGTCCATTCAGAAAGGGGATCTTAATGAAATTTCAAGTGAGAGCCTGCATTTGAAAGAGAGTTATTGGGTTTTATTTTTGAAAATTTTACTCAGTCCCATTTTCAAAAGAGAAGTAGGTCCAAATCCTCAAAAGCATTTATAATAATATCACCTAGCTCGTACAAAGCACTGTATTAGGTGCCTAACTCCCAATGCTTCTGAGGATCTGGGCCTTAGGAAAGTGTCTCACTGAAAGTCAGTGGGACTCCATTTCTTAAATGCCTAAATCATGTTTGAAAATAGGACTTTGGCACTCTTGAAAATTTACCCTTTACCACATCCTAAATTCTTGGGCCTGGCTCTGGTCAGCACAGGACCAGCACAGGTGAGGATGTGTGCAGAGAAGTAAAGGCAGCTGTCTGTTTCACACTGCTGGTAATATTCCCTAGGCATGGGCTGTTCTGTTTTCTAGGGATTGATGGAATCAAGCAGTGCTCTTGCCAACTCTCGCTATTCAGCCATTCCCATTCTGCCCCTTCTGATGAAGACGGATAGCATAGAGAGAGCTACACTGACTTTTCACCAGCCAGGCCTAGGGACTTCCCGTTTAAGGCTGTCCCATTGTTCCACTACACCAGCTCAAAGTGACTATATCACAACCAAGAATCTTGAACTAAATTTGTAATTAACGGAAGTTTAAATAGTGATGTCGATAAACATCCAAGCGTTCATCTGAACAGAACCCAAACTCCAAATGTCTTCTGGTTCTCCATTCAGAAGAAAATAATACTTTGAAATTCTACCAGGCGAACTCCCTGCACTCTTTACTGATAAGCTGGTTTGGCGGGAGAGAGAACTTCCATCTAAGTCCAGCTATGACTGATGAACTTAGCAAACTTTCAGTTCTGTTATCAGTTTGATAGCTGTATCTTAATTTGCTGTCAGTAAAATGCATTTTATTTATTTAATGCTCAAGTGTTGTATTTCTTCTGATGAAAAGATCATTTTAGAGGACATATATCATTCTTTCCCTTATTTCACTGCTCACTGACATCCTTGACATTGATTTGAAGAGCTTCTGTAGATGTTGCCAGATAGATGGACTTTTAAAGCTGCAAGGAAACCTAAAACTCAGGTAACGATTTCTGCTTATCTAACAGGACACTCCAGTTTTATTAAAAGTTTCTTTGAAGTATTGGTATATTGCGACAATGCTGCTGCTGCCAGTAACTTATGCAGTACAAAGTGCTGTATTTCTACTGTGTGAAAAATGGAATTTTCCTGTGTGTAATTTAGCTGCAAAGTGATCACTTTCCACATATAATTGATGTGATATTTATGTAATTTGCAGCCATATTTGTTAGTTACCATAAATGTTACAAACTGACTTTATCATAGATTACATACACTTGGGTTTTAATCCTGCAAACATTCCTGCACATCAGTAACTTTGGGACTATTCACATGTGTGAAGTTACTAATATGCAGAAGTGCCTGCAGCACTTGTGCCTTATACTTTAGGGCCAGATTCTCCTTCTCAACTCAGATGCTGAACCCAAGCCTGATGCTGCTTACTTATGAGATGATGCCACCAGTGCACAAGGCCATAACACTGCAAGAAAGTTACGTGGTCTATGAGAGACAGACTTTTTTCTTGTAGGAATTGCATGAGTGAATCATTCTATTGCTATTTTTGGAAACCTCCATTTCACTGATTTTGCTGAAGCTGTGTGTTCAACATGTACTTTAACCCACTGCTTGCATCCGAAGAAGTGGGTATTCACCCACGAAAGCTCATGCTGCAAAACATCTGTTAGTCTATAAGGTGCCACAGGATTCTTTGCTGCTTCTACAGAACCAGACTAACACGGCTACCCCTCTGATACTTTAACCCTAAGTCGACCTAAATCAAACTGCACTGAAAGTATCCATGAGCCACGTACATATTGGCTCATTTCAAATCTCGTTCTTCCCCACTACAAAACAAACTGTGAATTATACAAGGATAACTGAAAACTTCCTACAAGATGTCTGTCTTGTTTTGGAAAACTTATTATATTACATCTGCAAAATGAAATGGCTGTTCTAACTTGTTGTTCATGAAAATTAACTGTTTTAAATGAAGTAATGGAAATCAAAAAAAAAAAAAAGCCAAATGTAGCTTTCTGATTTGGCATATGGCAATGGCCAGAGCCAGTAATATTATACCCAGAGTACTTCTGAATATTACCAAATACCTGTATATTTTAATAAATATTCAATTAATCATCCCATTGGAGCTACTGCAGATATCAAGGGAGTAGATATAATATGTCGGGAAAATTTCATAAAACATAAAAGAGGATTGTATCCTACATATAGTTTTAGTTTTTAAAAAATGTCAATTTAATTCTGGAATTGAGGAATAATATTCCATGGCCTGGTGTAATAGAAATGTTCTCATTCTCTATAGTCACAATACTTAGTATTTTTAATAGAATCCTATTTAGTTCAATAGAATGATAATGGCTTCTACATTTTCCTTAATAAACAATACTGGTTAATTCCTGTTGAATTGTTCTACAAAGGACATATGGGCAAACTGGTTTGGATAAAATAAGATCCAGCTTGAAACTTTGCCTGAAATGAAAAGCAAATCCAAACCAATCATTTTTGGAGATTGGAAAGAGATTGGAAAAATGCTTGGGTGACTGCTTCCCAAACCTTCCCCCCCCTCCGCCCCTCCCCTTAACTTCTGTACATCCTATTTGTGGATGCAGAAATACTGATTCAAAATTAGAAAGGCTGCCATTGTGATAGTTCTGTTCCAGCTAGGAAAGGAAGTGCCAGAAATCTCAAAGGAGTTTATGCTTGTGGGATCTAAACATCAATCTCCTATAACCAGCTGTTCAAAGAAGCTTTGGCTAAGCATGTGACCCACTAGGTACTTTTCACAAGCAAATGTCAATATATTTTAAAACTCCTGTTATTGCACTTCACAGCTAGTAAGAGTCTCTTGGCCTCATTAAAATGCACATGATCGGACTGATTCTTATCACATACAAATATAAAGCAGAAGTAAGTCCATTAGAACTTGGACTAGAAATTAGAAAGATGCCACCCAGTACAAATGAGACCAGAATCAGCTTGCCAAGTAGGATGATATCCCTCAACCAAAGAGTGGCAAAATGTAAGACAAAACCCCCAAATGAATGATACATGAATGGAATCTTTGGATGATGCAGGGATCTAGTTCTCTAACTCACATAACATTTCAGAGTCCAGAACTTCTGATAGAACTCATTTACAATAATTAGAGAAATCAAGCATGTTTCTTTTTGGGACAGAGAAATTTGGGACTAAAGTAAAGGGCACCCTGATTATTGTACTCCTATACTTCCTTAGTTTCAAATGACTTTGCTAATCTCCCAATACTACATCGTATAGTGGAGTTTATTGCTTGCTTGTAGTAGAGTGCTTATATTTCTCTAAATACAGTGCACATCTAGTTCTTGAGATGATGACTCATGGAAAAAGCTGAGAACTGAAGGCAGTCCCACACACAGGGTTAAACTCTGATCTGTCATAAATCTGGAATAACACCACTGATTTCATACGTACACATGAGTTTCTTCAGATTTACAGCAAAGTAACTGAGATCAGTTCTAGTCTAATTCTGTTAACTGTTTATTATCTGTAGAGATAGCAGGTTAGATCCTGCTCTCAGGTATTCTGTTGTAAATCTGGAGTGAGTTTGCTAGAAAAAAAATCAGGTCCTTTGTCTTTTTGGGAGCTTATGTTTGGACTGTAAAGATATGTTCTTCAAATTGTCCCATTTTTCTTGACACTTTCATTCTCTTCTCAGAACTTGCTCTGCCAGCACCTGTCTTCACCTCAAGTATCAGAGGGGTAGCCGTGTTAGTCTGGATCTGTAAAAGCAGCAAAGAGTCTTGTGGCACCTTATAGACTAACAGACGTTTTGGAGCATGAGCTTTCGTGGGTGAATACCCACTTCGTCAGATGCATGTCTTCATCTCTAGTTTCTTGTCAGATGTCACCGAAGGGACTGAACCTTCTTCCCTCCTTAAACACAAATTCTTATTTCTGGTCAACCAATATGACACTAATACTTGCTATTGGTTATTAGAGATTACAGACAATTGTGGAACCTAACAATCACTTTACAAAATAGGTGTGAACCAGTATTATTGTCCATATGGGGCCAAATATGGACACACATTTTATTCTCAGTATACCAGCCAAAAAGTGGCTGTGTTAGCAATTAGTTTACGCCAGAAAAACCAACAGCCCCCATAAAGCATTAGGAACCTACATCAGTGTGAATAGCTTTTGTAGTTTTACTAAGAATGAAAAGGGGCATCAGTCATTTTGCTACAGATCATAGATACTCAGTAAATGGGGTCAAGATTAGAGAACTTTTCCATCTCTATAAGGCCTTCCAACCAAGGCTCTCAAAATACTTCATAAATAGTTAAGCAAGCTGTGCAACCCTCCATCTTATACACGGGAAACTAACTCATACCAAAGTTTCACTACTCTGCATCAGCAGCAAAGAATCCTGTGGCACCTTATAGACTAGCAGACGTTTTGCAGCATGAGCTTTCGTGGGTGAATACCCACTTCGTCGGATGCAAGTAATGGAAATTTCCAGGGGCAGGTATATATATGCAAGCAAGAAGCAAGCTAGAGATAACGAGGTTAGTTCAATCAGGGAGGATGAGGCCCTGTTCTAGCAGTTGAGGTGTGAAAACCAAGGGAGGAGAAACTGGTTCTGTAGTTGGCAAGCCATTCACAGTCTTTGTTTAATCCTGAGCTGATGGTGTCAAATTTGCAGATGAACTGAAGCTCAGCAGTTTCTCTTTGAAGTCTGGTCCTGAAGTTTTTTTGCTGCAGAATGGCCACCTTAAGATCTGCTATTGTGTGGCCAGGGAGGTTGAAGTGTTCTCCTACAGGTTTTTGTATATTGCCATTCCTAATATCTGATTTGTGTCCATTTATCCTTTCCCTTAGATCAGTCAGCAATAAAAGTCATGTGTCCTAACTCCCAGTTCTATGATTTAAGTACTAAACTTCCCCATTTAAAAAATAAATAAATCTGATTCTAAGAAGAAATCTTTCTTCCCACACACCACTGTGATAAATTAGTTTACAATGAAGTGATTAGTTGGAGTTGTCTTTCTCTGAAAGAAACCAAGCCTAGGTTTATGATGGAAATATCTAAACCCCTGTATTTATTTTAGTGATCATACTGCCTGAGGAACTGATATGTAAAAACCCAATTTTCAGGAAAACTAATAATAAAAAGCACTTGCAGAATTTTATTTTACAGGTGGTGACCCCAAGAGCAGGTAATCTTGCACAATAAAGCGTCTGTAAAGAATTTCTTATCAGAACTATTCTTAGTCAATTTGCCATCCCCACTTCATTGAAGCTAAATGGCATTGCATGTTGTTAAAAATAAAATCAATATCTCATATGCCAAAAACCTATTGACATGATGAACCTGAAGCTTTGTTTTAAAAGTACTTCCGGAAAGGAATCCAGGTTGGTAGAATACAAAGTGAAAAGCTTAAGGTGTTTCACTACATATTTAAGTAGCCATACAATGGGGGGGGGGCAACTTGTTTAAATGGTTGATTTGTTTAAAATAAAGATAAACAACAACAATGATGACATGTGGTGGAGTTGGAGGACTGAGGATAGGAGTAAGGGTTTGAAATATAGAAATGGGAGAGGTTCAGTATGAAGAGGAAGAAAAGGTGGAGAGTTGGAAGTAGAAAGAAAAGGGAGTTGAGGAGAATGAAGGACAGAAAGATAAATATGATCATAAAAACAGAGTAGGAAGGGATTTCTCACACTAAAAATCACTTCTTTGAGGAGAGACAAGTACAAGGCTTATGTGCCACTGAAGTTAATCCTCACAATAGACCTTAAGTGAATGAATGATGCACAGGCCTTTATGATGGTTTTCTGAACGGGGTGAATTTCCAATGGTTCAAACCCTGAAGAGGCCAGAGGGAGATGCAGCACCATATCCAAGTATCATTGGTGAGTGTTTCAGCCAGATCATAAAATCTATGAAGCCAAGAGAGTAGTGGTTTGGTTCTGAGCTGCTCTTAGATCTGTGGGGCTTGATTTGTAAGTGAGATGAGTGCAAACTGCCACTTGACTCAGTGGGATTTTACCTGATGGAGTAATAAGTAAAAAGGGAGTAAGGTTGACAAAACTGGGCCCTTTGACTTTTAGGTCTTCTACAATTTTGAAACTTGTTTTCCCATACATTAAGGTTATTTGCTGAAAGGTAGAATGTGACCATAACTAGATGCCTGGTATGAATCAGACAAAGATCCCTTACTGCTGTTAATATTACATTACTATGAGTTGTACTGGTAGTGTTTGTTGTGCCTACCTATGCTTAGACAGGCCACTAGAAGTTCTTCTGGAAAAGGCAGTGCTAGGTTATCAGGAAACAAAGTAAATCCAGTTTCTTACTCTTACCAATATCTTTAATCTCTGCATTCAATAGTCCCAATGAAAGCAATGGATCACTTGCATAACAATGTGCCTAACAGCATGAGTGACGACAGGCATAATTCCGCTGCAAAGAAGAAAATAATAAAAAAAACTTTGCACTAAATCCTCAGCTGTCATAAATCAGTGTAGCTCCATTTAAGCCAAAGGAGGTAGGCTGCCTCATACAGGCTGCAGATCTATCCTGTGACATTTTGTATAACATGATTTAAAATAATTAAAATGCTCTTAATTTGCTCTTTAATCATTGTTTAATGGAAGTAGTGAAATAAATTGTAGTCTGAGTCTCTCTCTTAACAGTGTTTCTTATTGTAAGAGACTGCCTAGCAGACAGGCGTGTTGAACAAGATAGCCACTGTATAAACATGCTAGATGGTTGCTACAAATACCCTTTAGGCTTAGACTTGCATATAGGAAAGTGTTAGAATTTGAGTCCTTTGACCCCAGTGTGAGAGCAAAAGCATGGTGCCATGCTATCTGTGTGGCTCATGACCATGAGTACCTACCTCAGGGCAGACTGTCAAAAACAAGGCAGACACTCCAAACTAGTGATATGTTCTGTAATTAGATTTCACCAACTCAGTAACAAATGTGAAGGTTACTATAGAACCTTCACATGAACTCTTATCATGGAATCACTGGCAGCCCCTACCAGTCTAAGCTGGATTTAGTGATAAATGGTCATTTACACAAACAGCGCAAAATATTCAGGTTGCTCCCAGTTTCTCTGTCTCTTTACCCCCGATCAATTTGTACATTAGATCTCACACCAGAGACAATGCATATAGCCATCCAATTAAGTAAAGGCTTATTAACTAGGATAAAGAAATATGAGAGTTATTTACAAGTTAAGGCAAAAAAGTGCATACACACAAATGAATGAGGAGTACTTGTGGAACCTTAGAGACTAACAAATTTGTTTGGACATAAGCTTTCATGGGCTAAAATCCACTTCATCAGATGCATGCAGTGGAAAATACAGTAGGAAGATATATATACACAGAGAACATGAAAAAATGGGTGCTGTCATACTAACTCTAACAAGACTAATCTATTAAGGTGGGCTATTATCAGCAGGAGAAAAAAAAACTTTTGTAGCGATAATCAGGATGGCCCATTTCAAACCGTTGACAAGAAGGTGTGAGTAACATTAGGGGGAAAATTAGCAAGGGGAAATAGTTTTTAGTTTGTGTAATGACCCATCCACTCCCAGTCTTTTTTCAAACCTAATTTAATGGTGTCCAGTTTGCAAATTAATTCCAGTTCTGTAGTTTCTCGTTGGAGTCTGAAGTTTTTTTTTGTTGAAGAATTGCTACTTTTAGGTCTGTAATCGAGTGACCAGGGAGATTGAAGTGATCTCCAACTGGTTTTTGAATGTTATAATGTTATAACATTCTGTTTTGTTATAATGTTATTATTCTGTTTTGTGTCCATTTATTCTTTTGCATCGAGACCGTCCAGTTTGGCCATGGACATGGCAAGGGGCATTGCTGGCACATGATGGCAGATATCACATTGGTAGATGTGCAGGTGAACAAGCCCCTGTCGGGGGGCTGATGTGGTTAGGTCCTATGATGGTGTCCCTTGAATAGATATGTGGACACAGTTGGCAATGGGCTTTGTTGCAAGGATAGGTTCCTGGGTGAGTGTTTTTGCTGTGTGGTGTGTAGTTGTGGTGAGTATTTGCTTCAGGTTGCGGGGCTGTCTGTAAGCGAGGACTGGCCTGTTTCCCAAGATCTGTGAGAGTGAGGGATTGTCCTTCAGGATAGGTTGTAGATCCTTGATGATGCGCTGGAGAGGTTTTAGTTGGGTGCTGAAGGTGATGGCTAGTGGTGTTCTGTTACTTCCTTTGTTGGGCCTGGGCCTGGGCCTGTCCTGTAGGAGGTGACTTCTGGGTATTCTTCTGGCTCTGCCAATCTGTTTTTTCACTTCAACAGGTGGGTATTCTAGTTTTAAGAATGCTTGATAGAAATCTTGTAGCTGTTTGTCTCTGTCTGAGGGATTGAGTTACCATCTTTGGTTTCTAAAAATGCTAGAGATATAGTAAACTGTTGATTCAAAATGTCTTTCAGGGCTGACTTAGAGGTAACCCCTGGGTATCTCTGCTTTAGTTTAGTGTCCCTAGCCCTATGAGAATTCAAACAGCAAAGAGAGGGTCAGAAGAAAATGTTTCATGTTTTATCTTTTACATTTATTCTTCCAGCCCACGAGGCGTTCACTTGCATGTACTAATTCCAAGGTGTGATAGGACCATTCAGCAATCCTTTGTATTGTGATGTTCCTTAATGTCCTGTTTAATCGTGATACGCCTCCTTACTAGGTGGGGTGAGAAGAGGAGGGACAATTCCCATGCCTGGCTTCACAAATTCAGATCAAACATTTTCAAAGTTATAAAGCAAAACTTACACATTTCGTTTTAGCATGGAATACAGACATTACAAGTGAGATTAATGCATGTAGCAATTTACAAGTATTTCACAGATTTTAAACACTAAATATATTCTTATAAGATTAATACCTCTTTTGAACAAAACTAACATACAGGTGAAATGATTTGGTTTCCAGCTATGAGTGTGTCAATTCTTAGCTAACACCTCTGGCCTTGGCTTACCAACATCACACATAGGTCGAGGACCTGATATATTATGTTGTTTACAAGCATGTAGACTCTGAACAGTGTGTGTTGGTTGTCCCCCAAGAATAGTTTAAACAATGATTTTAAACTGCACAAAACTTATCTGTGGAACTCTCTGATGCAAGCTATCACTGAGTCCAAGAGATTGGCAGAGTTCAGAAAGGGATTAGTCACTTTATATGGATGGTAAGAACAGTCCATAATTAGCCGAGAAGATGCAATATATAAAACTCACACGCTTTAGGGAATAAGCCAACCACTAACTGACAGTGAAAGGGACTTCCTTTACAAGCAGACATTTTGATGCCCCACTTTTTTGCCTTGCATGTCTGAGTCATGGAAGTTTGCATGGAGGGCTGGAGACTTACTACAGAGGTTTTCACTCAACATTTACCCGCGCTTATACACGTGCAGAACCTCTGCTCCCACTTGTAATGTAGCCCAACAACTTTACGCTTCCTTGAAAGTATAGTGGGAAATCCCTAACTGTGTGTGATATTAAAACTCTGGCAGGTGATGACTAATGTTAGGATTTTCTTCTTCTAGCTTGTTAAGTGAGGGTTGTGCTTTGCCTCTAGCAAAGGGGAGGATTAAAGTCAGGGGCTTAATGCCACAACGCAACAAAAGTCTTTCTAGAGTTGAGTGATTTCCAGTGCTTTTGTGAGAAGGTGAAAAATTCCTACTGCACTGATCACCATTGCAAAACAAATGTGTTCAGTGGCAGGTTTCCAGAAAACTACACAGTTCATTACATTCACTGGACAAAGTAGATCTAACACATCGACAAGCACGTTTCATTGGCAAAACTCAGTATATCAACACACAGAGCCAAATTTTCAGGTGTAGTTGCCTGAATTAATCACTTTAAAACATGCATGTTTGCACACACAAGTACTTATTTGCACCAGCTGTAGCTCTTTTGAATGTGAATATTTTATGGATACAATGTAGGTGCACCAATTGCAGCATATTTGAAAATTTGGATGCATAATGACTATCAACACACATTTCTTGTATGTTCTTATGTCCAAATGAATAATCTTTGTAAAACTCTGAAACTGCCTGAAAAAAATAATTTACACAACACAGGGGGGAAATCTCCATTCAGTCCGTCACTAAGCAGGACATTTGATATTTTTACTATGAACAAGCTGTGATATTTGTCACGTTTCTGTGATTTACACTGGTCTCTGCTTGCTAATAGCAAATGCCACTGCTTGAATGTGTTCTAATTCCCTCAGAAGAGCATGAATAAAACAAGCAATATTTTCCTCCTTAATCAGTGGTTCTTGTTAGAGGAATATTGGCAAACACCAGGAAGGAAGATGTCTGACATCTGAAGGATGTCTCTGCTACTGTATGTTATGCTGGACACAGTATTTAACATATGAATGAATGCACAAATGACTTTCTGAAATATTGTACTATCTGATTAGCCATCTGAAACGAATATGGTTATACACACATATTAAAAGGAAATGGGCCTCTTCTTTGCTCAGTGCTGTGTTCTGAGACTTGCCACACTAGGAAGCATTTTTCATCAAGTGCAAACTGGAAAACATATTTGCAAATGACATTTTTAATACAAATTGACTTTTTTTTTAACTCTGCCTGAGATTAAGTGAATTTAGTGCTGCTAAAATGGATTGGCAAAGCTGAGTAGTGGAGTTCTCCATGCCTAGAACAAATATGGAGTGTGTTCCTAGGAGTATCTGACATACTTTTGTAAGCTCAGTCCCCCTACAGGAACATGATGGAAACCAATATCTCCTGCCCCTCTCTTTGGCCCCACCTTGTTTTATGTCATTTTGAGGAGTAGGGAAACTTACACTGTCTCTATCCCATTTAATCCCCCAATGGGGCACATGCCACACTCTGGGAAATGTTATGTTAAGTCAAGGCATTGATCCATAGATATGAGATATGTATAATAAAATCTACTGAGCATCTCTGGACTTCATGATTACCCAACACGCATGGGTTAATTCTCAAGGCCTGCTCATGTTATCATTACAGCACCTCTAGCAGCAGAATAAGTCCACTCACCATGAACTCCTACTAATAGATACCATCTTGTTCAGTGGCACTCTTTCTTCAACACAGGCTTTTCAGCATCCATACCCATCTGTATGTGGCTTCTGTGGGACTGTTAGCAAAGGATGCCCATTAATGCCAACTGGTATGCTATCTTGTGCAGTATAGGACAAAGGACATATAAGAACTCACTACGACATACAATGTGTCTTGCATCCTATAGAGTGATCATCAAATGGCCATTTCTATTGTTAACCATGTGAGCCTTGCTTCAGCTGATGACATATAGGGAAGAGAAACCATTCCCTACTAGCAATCACTTCATCATCACATTCATTTAGGCAGTGATGGATTTAGAGTTAGTGGGGCCCTGTGCACAGCTTCATTTTTGCCCCCCCTTGGGACCCAGCCAAGAAAAATAACATTCTCTTTTATCTCTCCCCAGCTCCTTTCATTCTTTATTTCTTCATCCTCCTCCTATATTATAAGTAATGGGAAGTAAATGAAAATACTTTGGGAGGAACTTTGGGTGCTGGGTGCGGGCTCTAGTCTGGGGCAAGGGGTTGGGGTGTGGGAGGGGGTGAGGGGTGCAGGCTCTGGGAGGAAGTTTGGGTGCACGGTACAGGCTCTGGGCAGGGGGTTGGGGTGTGGAAGGGGTCAGGGAGGTGGCGCTTACCTCGGGCAGCGCGGCTCCCAAAGTGACCAGTACACACACACAACTCTGGCAGCAACTCCTAGGTGGTGGAGGGGCGGGGATAGGGGGTCTCTGTGTGCTGCTGCCCGCGGGCACCACCCCTGCAGCTCTCATTGGCCACAGTTCCAGGCTAGTGGGAGCTGCAGAGTCGATGCTTGGGGCAGGGGCAGCACACAGATACACCCCCCCCAACCCTGGGAGCTACAGAGACATACTGTCTGCTTCAGGGAGCAAAGTGGTGCAGAGGGAAGGAGGCAGTGTGGGCAGGGAGCTGCCTAGCTCTGCTGCTGGCACATCTCTGTGCACTCCTTGTGGAGAGGGGGGCAGCGGGTCTCCGTGCTCTGCCTAGGGTGAGGCAGTGCACAGAGCCACTTCCCCCCCCCCACCAGGGGCACGTAGAGATGAGCCAGCAGCCAGCCACTTCTGGGAGTGTTGTGGGGCCACTGGCCACAGCATGTAAGCAGCCTGCCTGCCTGAGCCCTGCTGCGCCACCGGATGGATGTCAGATAGTTGTCCTGCATTTTGGGGGGCCCCTGTTGGGGGCCCCGTGCCACTGCATGGTTTGTTTCATGGTAAATCTGCTCCTGCATCTAGGACTTGGCATTTCAGATCCTGCTGCTAGTAGCTGTTACCTTGTTAACTAGTGACATCATTTGGTGTATCACTGATATGAAAACAAGTTTTCTCATGATAGTAACTCTGTATTGAAACAGTTTGGAAGTTTCTCTTATGATGTCTAGCTCTTCAGCAATATGGTCATTACCAGACAGAATCTGACAACTGCCCAATTTCTTTAAAGCAATGGTTATGGCAATCACCTCCTTTCTTTCCCACCAATCTTTCCAGAACTTGCCACATTCCTTAGTCAGGATATACAAAGTAAGTCGCTTCATTGGTGTGACTGGATGCAATTTTTGCTTGAACTTAATTCATTTACAATGGGATTTTAACTAGAATTAAGTAAATGCCAGAGCCAGACTCCTGGGTCTGAATGACTCCAGCCTTGGCTGGAGTTTGAACCTGGATCCAAGCCAACTTATGTTGACCTTACTCTGTAAGAGTCTACACTACAGTGTTGCTCCCGCTGATGTAAGTCGCCCACTACACTGACTTATTCCACCCCTGCAAGAGGTGTAGCACTTAGTGTGATGTAGTTAACTCGACAGTGTCAGTGCAGACACTTGCGTTGCTTATATCAGACTGTTCCAGCTGTCAGCACCTGGCAGAGCACTGCTGACAAAAGGAGCTAATGTGGCTATACATCAAGGTAACTTAAGTCAACTTAATCTATAGTGTAGACTTGCCCTTAGTCTGTGCATGTACAGTCAATGTCCTTGCAATGGGCTGAACTCAAATGCCTGATCTGAACTGGAGAAGCTTGGATCTGAACTTTGCATCCTGAATTCTTCTCTAACTAAACGAGAAGTGATTAGGTGCCAGTACAGCACTGATGGAGTTAATTTCATAGGCAGAGTTATGCTTCAGAGAAAACTAAAAACTGTGGTCTAGCTGAAAATCAGTAGTGATGAAAAGGGTAGACAGAAAAGTCTGTGGAGTGTTTTATCAGCCACGTGCCTAGCTCTCTCAGGAGCTGCATAAATAGATTTGTATAACGTGGGAGATGAATCAGGTTTTGTTTTCTGTTATTTTTTTTTATTACAATCTTCCTCCTGAAAACCACAGTGTGTGTGTGGTGGTGGGGTGGGATGGGGTGGGGGAGCATAAATTGTATATTCTGAAATTGTTTAATACTCCAAAGAACTTGAGTCAGCCAGAATGGTGAAGTAGGCAACAGAAGCTCACCTGTGTCAGGAGTCTCAGGTCAGACATAGCTAATATATTTTTCATTGCATCTAGAACTACCATGAAGTTACATTGGTGAAATATAGATACATCATATTTCAAAGAGCCAATAATGTAAAATAGCTTGTGCTTAAGATATTATTTTATAAGTGTAATAACAATACCTTATATTTATTGTAGAATGATGAAGTGTTTATGTGTGGTAGGAGGAACTTTTCTCCCTGTCATTATAAAGAGGAAATCTTTACAAAAAGAGAATGGGAGTCAGAGGTCCTGGGTTCTAATACAAACTCTGATGTGTGACTTTGGGCAAGCTATTTAAACTCAGCACCAGATGTTTACAAGTGTTCTGCAAGCACCAGTCCCATTATTCTCGTACCTGTTATTGTAGATATTCAGCAATCTTTTCACCCATTACTGAAGTGCAACCACCTCTGAAGGGGAATGTGGCAGTTGCTTCACAGAGTAGATTGATGTTACACAACCACTCAGGTAAAATAGAATTATGGCCAAATTTATGTGGAAAGTAGATAAAGTTGGAGCTAAGATAAGTATTGTTCCTTTATACAGTACATTTCTAGTTTAAGGTGCTTGTGGCTTCTGCAATTTCTTGTAGGGGGAAAATGAAGGGAAATATGTGGGAACATGGACTCTGGTATTCCCAAACAGAAGATGGAGAAGCTAGGTTTTTTTTCCACTTTTTTAAAAAAATGAATATACCTGTCATATTAAAGTCTGCATGCACTGTGAATGTCATTACGAACTTGGAATCTTAACAAACTTTTCCATGAAGAGGACAGCTGTCTGAGAGATAATTACAACTAAAGAACTTGCATTAGAAGTTCTGCCTGGAAGCATGGAGCATTACAGTATTGATGCTTGTCTAATTCCAGTCAAAACAAACTCCCACACAGTTGTGAGGAAAAGCAGAGATTAAGTGTCTGATACTGACTCATAGATGGGAAATGGGGGAGTAAAGAGTGTCATGTCAGAAGACTGAAAGAGTCTTTGTCCCTGAGGTAACACGTAATGGGTATATTATTCACCATGTCGTTGGTGTGAATTAACATCCGATTCAGGGAAAACCAAGTATCTGATTTTTTTTTCCAGCTATAGCTCAATTCCTATAACTGTACCTACTAGATACACATTTAATTAAAAAAAAAACTCTCTCTCAAAAACTCTGATTAAATTTGTACTTTTCCTAGAGTAGTTACTAAAGTGATTTCATCATTATTCTGATAATTGTTTCCCTAAACCCCAAATATTTACTTTTCCAGATCATATAGTCTATGTTTTACATTATTGTTGTTTTACCTCATTATTTCTGGCACATAGATTATTTACTGTAATTTACAAGCTGAAAACAAGAATGAAAGAATAGCAAATAATGTGCTTTCTCATACAAATTTTCTATTGAATAATCATCTTTGCTAAAATTTGTTTAAATTTTCAGGTTTGCACTCTTCATCATGAATAAACTGTCTGCTGTCATTTATGGATGATGATACAACGCCCACAAAGAACAAAAATATTCATGTATATAATGGTAAGACAACCCATGTCTGCTGGGTGTGGTCCTCTGTCCCCTCTCGTGGCACCTAGATCACCTAAGAATTAATGAGTCTGCTACAGCCTTAGCTAAGAGCCATGTGGCTTTTAGTTCATGCAGTAGAGTCTTAGGAACTAAACTTCAGAGGTCCCGGTTTCGATCCCACCTGCTGTCAGCATTTCAGTAGTACCTAGTATCCCACTCACGGACCAGCACCTCATTAGTTAGGTGCTGTACAAACACTGAGCAAAAAAGGGGTTTTGCCCCAAAGAGCTTACGGTCTAAATATAACAGTGATACTATAATGGTTAGCACACCAGCTGTCTGAGAATGCTTTTTAAAAAAGCAAATAAAACCCCTTTTTGACTAGTTGTGGTAACAGAAGCTGTAGGAGAAACATAGTTAGAGACCTGTAGTAAGAATGAGAGAGAGGAAGCCCTGATCCAAGAATAGGGAAAAATTCTGAAGGAATAGGGTTTTTTTGCCATTAAAAATCCATTCCAGATACAGTCTTTTGAAAATTAAGACAGTTCACTTATAGATGTGTCATACATACACACACTGGTTCTGGGTGAGAGAAAAAGAATAAAAAAGCATCATGGAAGGTCCAGCCCTTAAGGCTGTAAATCTGATAGGTGCTTATTAAGTCTGTCAGGACATAAGGAATCAAGTAATTTATTTAGTCACCGGGAAAAAAGAGTTACCACCTTCTGAGTTATTGAAACAGCAGCCACCACAAAACCTTTTCCTTTTGTAAAACCCTTTTGTTTTACAAAACAGTAGAGGTTTAAATCATCCCTCTGCCAGAGAAGAGCCTGGTGCAGGGATGGAGAGTGGCTGGATTATGTATTTTCCATGCTGGAGCTTTTGGGTCTGAATTGGCCTTGGAGCAGATTAGAGCAAACCTAGAGATTGCTCCGTAACTTGCACCTCAGGTGTCTGGGTCTTGCTGTTTCTGGGGAATAGCCTAGGTTCAGTATTGCCCATAATATGCTTCCTCCATTCCCTGACATGCTCCTACAACACTACCTGCATCACGGCTGTCGTGGGGAATGGGGTATGCGGCCAGCATAACCATTTTTGCATCTTCCTGAGAGACCTCCTATGCTGAAAATATTCCCTGTCTGGCTTCTGGAAAATTTGTGTCAGCATAAGTACTTTAATGACCGGTAGTTTGGAATAGCATCCATAAGGGAGCTCTTGATTGGAGGATGGATTTCGCCTCCCACTCCAATGCAGAAAGCCCAAACACTCAGTCTTCATGTGAGTTGAATGAACTTCTCTTTCTTTGTATGTATTATGCACTTAGATATTAAAAGAACTAGCCTTATTCCCATTTATCATTTGTAATTCTCCCTTTTTTGAGTCCCAGGGACCCAATCAGGGAGCATAAACAATACCCTCAGACACACTCATCCCTCTGAAAGAACAACAGAAAAAAGTTAAAGTGAGCAATTTGGAACTGCTCCATAGGCTGAAAATTGCAATTTGCAAATGCTTCATAGGCTGAAAATTGTTCATGCAAACAATTTGGGAAATACTTACATGTATCAAGTACAATTGCAGAATTAAGAGTGGCTGTGAACTAATCACAAACAGAAAGGGACAAATTTCTATAATTTATTCACAACGTATTTTTAACTAGCTGCAATTAGGTGTTTTTCATTCTGAATCTGGAGGAGATGGTGCTTATTTCTCATTTTAGATCATATATATATATATATCATTATGAGGCCATAGATTTCAACCATTACCAATCCAACAGCGCTAATGTCATTAGTCTGTGTCACGCATAATTTTATGTTCTGTTACAAAATGGAATCTGAAATGAACATATGCACAGGAGCATTCAGAAATGAAGTTTTTGCCTCACTTGAAAAGGTCAAGTAGTTGTAAATCATTGTCATAATTGAAGCAGCATAAATGCACAGAAGTGTCAGTGGTCCAGAAACACAGTGCATTTAATGGCTCAATAATCAGACCAAGGGAGTTCTTTAGCCCCAACAAGGCAAAAAGCTTTAACAGCTTATCAGAATCATAGAATAAAAAAAATGCCCTTAATTAACAACAACATACTCTGGCATCCTATGAAATAATTAAGTGTAGTTAATCATCAAGGAAGATGATGTGAGGCATCAAAATGGGAATTGTTACAGGTAAATTGGCAAAGGCTCTTGAATTTCTGAATAAGGGGAATTCTACTGTTACAATGGGCAGATGTTTAATGACTACTCTCCTCCTCCCTGATTATCTACAGAAAGGATGTCACCACGCTTATTATTCTCACTGAGGTTTTGGAAGTGTTCTGGTATCTCCATTAGATATTCGAAACAAAGAATAATAATTAGTATTAATACAGTGCTTTTAATCTTCAAAGCACTGTACAGTGTTTAATTCTTTACTCCTCAATAACTAGTGGAGACTGAGAGCAGCTAAGTGGCTTGCCCAAGTGCACAGAAGGAAAAATGTCAGTGTTAGAGCCAGGAGTTCCTGGCTCTGGGTCCTATATTCACATCAGTAGACTATGTCTTTGCTTCAGGTTAGACTTAAGGGAATGCTTTCCCATGAAATAGATGCTTAAATTGTTCCTACAGGATGATGTTGTGGCCAGTAATTTAGCACCTTTTCAAAAGTGTTCAATATTTACTATGCGTTATCATAGTTCTTCTAGTCAATATGAAATTATACATATTTTAGCTGAGCACTAGCTGGGTTCAGGGAAAAGAATCCTCCCCTATAGATCAACTAGACCAGCCATAGTCCCAATCCCTTTGCTCAGAAGATTAAAGGGACTGATATTTCCTGGCACAACACTGGTACCCAAATCAGTATTCTAGCACTTCACTGGTATCCTGAACTGTCAACTTGATCATTTTTGTTGTTGTAAGTTTGGGGTGACCGTACTGCTTACAATACAAGTGGAAAAGGTTTAAGTTTTGGTCATAAATCCTGTTTGGTCCTAAACTAAGCTATAAGTGCCCCTTCCTATTTATTTATTTTTTTATAAGAACATGCTACAGGAAGGCAAGTAAGGTGACCAGATGTCCCAATTTTTAGGTCTTTTTCTTATATAAGCTCCTATTACTCCCCCACCCCCTGTCCTGATTTTTCACATTTGCTGTCTGGTCACCCTAGGCAATACACTACAAAGTAGTAATGCATTATGATAGTTTACATTACTAAGAACTCTAACCAGGGTTTTAATTATGGTTTCTGTTCAGAAACTACATGTTCTGCTCTGTGCTTCTATTTGTCATAAGAATATACTAGCTGAACTGGATTTTCTAAAGCATGCAGCTACTGGTATAGTGCAGTGATGAGATGAGGGAAACATTTCCTTTTTGCAAATGTAAACAGCTTTAGTTTTGCAAACCAAAACTTCACAGGTTTGTATTTTCTATTTTTTCTGTCCTATTGAACAATCAAATACTTCATCTCATAAGATTTTTGTACGTAAACACTTCCAACTTGTTTCATCTAGGCAAGATTCAATCAGTACAGTTGTGCTGCATTTCTCAGGATTGACTGACATAAGAAGTAAAGTGGCAAAGCACAAATTCATGACCACACCTGAGATCAAGGTGAACAGCAGTTGTCAATTCATTCTGATTATTAATGGATGTAATTCAGTCCTGTGCAGATGGTCAGTACAAGGCCTATGCACCAATTAAAATTCCAGTTAATCCATCAAAAAAGGGCAAAAATAAAACTTTTAAATAGTGCATTGACCTAGCTTGAGTACAGGGTTGAATTTCATCCTATGCTCATTGCCCATACCTCTGTTAATTTGGACTACTCTCTTTCTCACACACATGTACATGCAATCTTGTAGTTTTAGGACCAACTTCAGCCTCAGAATAAGTAGGTGTACTTCCCAGAGATGTGTATCTTCTTATTCCAAACCAGAAGCTGAGCCTTAATTTTGAAGCAGATGAAAGTGAGACTGATCACTGTGTCTCTCTGTCTTGAGGTCTGAGTGGGAGAGTAATAGCAGCAGAGAGAATATCTTAGCAGGGTTCATTGCAATAAAAATATAGAGGTAAAACACTCACTCTCAAAATCTGTGTTTGATGTCACTCAGAACATTATTTACCAAACCTAGCTATACATTCTGTGTTTGATGTCACTGAAAGCAGCAAGTGATTCCCATCTTTGAAAACCCATCTACTTTTTTTTTAGGTTCCTTACTATAATAGCTTTAAGTGCCTGGCACCCAATTTTGTAAATGTTAGCCCCAGCTTTTTCCCTGTGCTATGTCATGTCCTTGATGAATGATGAATTATTGCTTGTCTTGAAATTTAGTTTCCTAAGTACTTAGGTTTCTATTGTTAACACATCTGTGATTGATAGAATATTAATAATGGTTAATGTTCAGATGATGGGATCCATCAGCTTCAAACCAGTCATTTTATTTAAACAATAAACTAATGGGAGTTAATTGAATGTAGAAATAATGGCATCTACCCTTGCAACAGTAACTCCATTTATATTTTATTCTTATGGTAAATTCACTTAATCTCTTTTTATTCTTTTTTCTCCAATATAATTGCCAGTAAAGACCTTTTTGCTTCCAATAAACCACATGAATGAAGGCATTAATCCATCAAGTCCGTCCCATTAGTTGATAGCATACATATACATTTCTATCAGGTATGGAACTGTAAATCACAAAGAGCCTTATCAATCAGTAGGACTATTTGTTCAATTGAGGACTACTGGCAGGAGTAAAAAGTTTGAGGATCAGGTTGCTCATTTAGGAAGTATTACTTCACCTAACACTTAAATGCAGTCCCACTAGATGAATGCAAAATGAATGAGAGTGCAAGAAAAGGAGTAAAAGGCTGGTTAAGGACCTTAAATGTTTATATTGTGTGGAATATTGTTTAAACAGCACATTTATATGGTTATATAACAGTACAGGTGTGGAAACATGTACTACTTAGCCTGCTATACTAATAGATTCTAGTCAAACTTAGGCCAACTGGCTCCTGGTAAGTCTATAGGATAGCGATCATAAATGGTGTTGAAAGGCACCACTGGCCTTTGCTGACTGGTGCTTGTGAGTTAAGGAAAATGAAAACAGTAGAAAGAGTTTGCCTTTAAGCAGAAGGACTAGGGTAATATGACCATGACTCTTAGCCCTTAAAGCTAAATGCACAGTTTTAGACATAAAGCCAGATCAAATACTAACTTGATGGAGCAACACCAATATATACCAGCTGTGGGTCAGGTCCAAGATGTCTATGTAATGTCTAACATTAATTGGAATTAGGCTGGAATATTAGAGTCTCAATTGATCCTGCAAGGTGCTGAGCAGGATCAGTTCATAAACATTTGATTTTTTAGGTTCTCCTCTCAAGGGATGAAATTCACCTCGGTGCCAAAGGCCATTATACTCAATAGAAGTTGAGAGCACTCAGCGTTGTGCACTATCAGGACTAGGGGCCAGATTCTGGTGTAACATAATCGAATGACAACCAGAAGAAACTGTAGTCTGGATTCAGTGTTTTAAATGAGACCAGAATCTGGTCTTTGAGATCTAAAAATATGTGGAGTGGGAGGCTGCCTTAACCCTGGTCTTAGCTGGTTAACAAACTTATGCCCCTTTTTGCTTCCCTGGTGTTGAAAAAAAAAAGTGCACTCATTTTTGTACTAAATAGCCACAGAATACCAATTGGTACAAGTTACACATTTCTTTACCACAAACACTCATTGTTACAATTTAATGATATGCACCTCACACCACTTCCAGTGTTGGCATTGAATTTGGCCTGATATCACTGGGAAATGAAGTAAAAATGCAGAGCTTCATCCATGCTTCTTAACTCATACTGTCTTATAGGTGCTTAGGTATAATGGTGGTGAGCAATATACAGAACCTTTAGACCGACAGACAGACACCCAGTTAGTCACTGAGTCTAAGCAATAAATTTTTTACACAATGTATTACAATTTATTTGAAGTATGTTTTAAGTAAAATTGCCGATGCACGGCTTCTCATCTCAAAACACAAAACTGTGATAGCATGATATTGTGTGCTGGAAAAATTTGTAGATAGCTGAATAGTACATTGACAAACCAGGAATTAATTGTCTTTCAAATGGAAAGGAATGATTGCTTATCTGCTCTAATGCGGATTCTCCAAATAATAGGCTCAGTTTCTGTTGAGGACTTGCTGACAGAATCTAATACATAGATCTCAGAAGTGTGATGCTTTTGTCCTCCTATCGCTGTTTAGCTGCTAAATCAAAAGAGGAGCTGAATTTCTATAGATTATGAAGTTTAAAACTATTTCCATTCCACTTAATTAAATTGGGAAGTCATAAATATGGTGATTTTTGCAAAATGACAACTGATTGCTGATGGAGAATTTCCTTTTTAAAAAACATGATCAAGTAAGAGAAAATTATGTTGGCACACTATTGAGGAAATGAAAGATAAATGTGAATATTTTGATAAAAATATTAAATTAAACAGAGTAAAAAATAATTTACTTTCATCCTTCAATTGTTGATAAACTGTCTAGCAACTATTGATCACATGGTAGGAAAAGAAACATTGTCTAGAAGCAAAGGAAGGAAAAGACTAGGGATAGATATTAGGGGAAAGGTTTCTTAGCAATAAAAGTAATTGTGTAGTGATATAAATTAATAAGAGAACTGGGTGAGGAACCATCTAGAATAGGTGAGGAAAAGCATGGGCCAGAGCATCAGTTGGTCATTTGGTGTGGGTCTATTTTCTCAGAGTATGCGCAGTGTGCCCAGCCATTTGATGGCATCATCATCAGCCAGGTGGAGAGCCAGTAGTAAGCCATCTGAATAAGTCAGTGGGCACTTGTCAGAAATATGCACCATAGTCTGAAGTTGACCGCAGTTGCATTGTGGGTCATTAGAAAATCCCATTTAAAGAGATTAGCCTCATAGTTGCCTTGTCCTGTTCAAAACGAGTTCAGAGATAACCGCAGGCAGATCAAAGTCTGGTGGACAGACAGTTGGGTCAGTGATGGGAGAATGATTAACAACTGACCACTTGTTGCACCATGCAGATTCCACCGCCATTTCTTGTGGTGGCATAAATGACCATAAAGGACATCTAGAACACAGACAAGCTCAACAGTGGTTGAAGAGGTCTGAGTACCAAAGCAGGTCGTTCTCATGGATCTTAGCCAGCAGCATGACATTGGCCATTTCATGGTGAATATGGGGGGGGTGCTATGTTACTAAATAATAGCAGCCATGGCAATGGAGCTGCACCTAAAGTCCCGGTAACAATGCACATAGCTTTGTTAAGCTCTCACGTCAACCAATCTCATGTGAGACGAGTGACACCAGACAGGAGCGCAGTACTCTGCTATTGAATAGCAAAGAGCCAGGGCTGATGTTCTAAACATCTGGGCACTCACACCCCAGGTTAAACCAGCCAATTTTCTGAGCAAGTTGTTCCAAGTGCTGACTTTGGCTGCCATCTTTTTCAAGTGATTGTGGTGTGTTAATGACCTACCCAATGAGACACCAAGGTAAACCAGATTTAGATCATGCTGCAGACAGCCATTGAAGAAAATCTTTAATTCATAGCTTGCTCTTTCATTATGCAGATAAAATACACCAGAAACTGTCTTGACAAAGCTCAGCTGCAGGTGCCATCGACTACAATAATCTGCCATGAGCTTTATATCATCATTCAAGACCTCATCAGTTTCTGAGAAGGACTCAGGGCCGGCGGCAGGCACCAGTGAAGGAAGCAGGTGCTTGGGGCGGCCAATGGAAGGGGGTGGCATGTCCGGGTCTTCGGCGGTAATTTGGCAGCGGGTCCCCCAGTCCCTCTTGGAGCGAAAGACCTGCCCCTGAATTGCTGCCAAAGAATGAAGTGGTGCAGTAGAGCTGCCGCCAATGTGCCACCGCTCGCGGCTTTATCTTTTTTTTTTTCCCCTCTTCACTGCTTGGGGTGGCAAAAAAGCTGGAGCCAGCCCTGGAAGGACTGAGTTTGGTAGCTGCAGCATATTTTGTTGGCTTAGATAAACTTGCATGAGAGTGTAGCAGGCAGGTCATTGATGTACACATTGACCAGTATTGGTGAAAGAACTGAGCCTTGACGAAGGCTGTTGATCTGAACTGCCAAGAGATACAGCGATTGCCCATGTGTACTCTAAACTGCCTGTTTTGGAGAAAGAGCTCTACTACTTCGACCACCCAACACGGGGCAACTTGAGACAGCTTAAACAAACTCAACAAAGTTTAAACAAAAGGCCTCTGTACCAATTTTGACATGGCTAAAAGATAACTGCAGGGTGCCATGAGGTTCCATATTAACTTCAATGTTTAATATATTATTAATAATCTGGAAATCGGGTCAGCAGTGAGGTACTGAAATTTTCAGAAGGCCCAAATTTACTTAAGTCAGGACCAGAGAGGGCTGTGAGGAAATTCAGAGGGCCCTAACTAACTAAGCTGTGTGTGCAACAGGATGGCAAATGCAGATTTATGCTGATAAATGTAAACTAATATACATTTGTGAGGTGGGAGAAAAACTATTCCTACACATTATAGGTTCTAAATTAGCTGAATCAACTCAAGAAAGGGACCTGGGTGTCATTATGACAGCTCAATGGAGAGCTCTGGGAGCTTCTATTCTCTTTGTCTTATAACAAAAGAACAAAAGACTTTCATTAAATTTAAAAAGTGGCAAGTTCATAACTAATAAAAAGTGTAATTGTACAGTAAATGTGTAATTGTACAGTGAACTCCTAGGTAAAAGATATCATTGAGGTCAAGAATTTAGCAGGTTTCAAAAAGATTGGATATTTATATAGCTAACAAGAATATCTATCTACAATAACGAATGCTAACAAGTTTTGGAAGTATTAAACTTCATGCATCAGGGCTTATACAATCTCTAACTATTACAGATTAAGAAAAGAACTAACGTGTGGGTCAGAATATTCCCATGCCTACTCTGAGGCCAGACACTTTCATCCAAATCATCAGGTACTGTCACTATTGAAAGCAGGATGCTGGACTAGATGGACCTCAGGTCTAACCCAGTATGGCAATTCCTATATTCATAACAACTGAAATTTCTATACATTTTGGCTTGGAATTGCACTAGAAATAGTATGAGAACAAATACCATTAGAACAGCTTATGTCCCATAAAAATATGATGTGGTAGAAATGTAATAAGATTCCCCAGTTCAATATTCTCAAGGCCCAATCCTGCTGCCCTTCCTCCTGTGCACAGTCTACTAAAACAAATTCAGTCTTCATGTAACTGGGTAAAATTCCAATTGATTTCCATGGCTTGAGTTCCTGTCAGAAGGAGTCCCTTTCTTCAATCTCAGTGCAATCCAAATGAGACTTCTTGAACATTTACTGTTTTATGTAGTTTGTATATACTCTTCAGGGCTAAGACAGTCTTAGTGTGTTTTTCATACAGTGTCTAATTGGGCTGTTAGGAAATAATGTAATACACATAGTAAATAAAGAGTTAGCACTTCTGTAGACCTCAAAGTGCTTTGAAAAATGGGTAAAAGAATTTCCCTCATTTTACAGTTGTGGAAACTGAGGCATGGAGATGAATGACTTGTCCAACGTTATAGTGAGTCAGTGGCGGAGCTAGAAGTACTTCTTAATTCTCCTGACTTCCAGTGCCATGCTCCACCACAGAATCACAGCTGTAAAAAGTAAAACTTTGCACCTCCCCCATGTCCACTCCCCCAGTTTTCCATATCCACAGTTACTTAGTTCACCTTCAGTTGGAACACAAACCGAATACCTATTAGCTGACCTGGACTAAACACAGAATTTTTAATGAGGTATCCTTCACTGCCAGATATCTTGGAAATCTTAGACCATCTGGTTTCAAAATGCACTTTGTAGCTGATTATCTGCTTAAGAATTAATTAGGAACACATGTTAACTGTTATGATAGCAGAATTGTTGACATTTGTCATCTATGTTTTTTGAAAAGCAATCGTTGTCCAAGACAGATACCAACATAGGATGAGGCTATTAAATTAGGCAGTCTCCATGGAGATTAGATTGCACTGTCCTCATTCTGGGAACGACACTTAGCTGCATCAAATCCTACCAATGATAGATTGAGACACCCACAATAAAACACTTATGTGCTCTCTCTCTTACTTATTTTCTCCTCTTCATACACATAAAAAAACCCCTGAATATAGTTGCTCCTGCAGAGATAAGGAAGAGTAACTAAATGGCACATTGCGCTGGAGGAAACACAATGTTGTTCAACTGTTCCAGGATCATAGAAATGTTGTTTACATTGTTCTTTCATCATAGTAATATATGTTTCTATTTCTTCCCCACACTGACAATGGCCAGATAATGTATAATTGGTAAACCACTCCTTACAAACATGCTAAAATTGGGATTTGTTTATATGCCAGTTCTGGTGTTTTGTAGTAAATGATCAATTACATAAGATAGTTTCTGGTCATGTCACAACCATTGAAAAAAAAACAAAAAAACAATTACACAAGAGTGTCTAGATCAGTGATGGACAACCTGCGACCCATCAGGGTAATCCACTGGCGGACCGTGAGACAGTTTGTTTACATTGACCATCTGCAGGCACAGCCTCCAGCAGCTCTCAGTGGCCATGGTTTGCAGTTCCCGGCCACTGGGAGCTGCGGGCAGCCGTGCCTGCAGACGGTCAATGTAAACAAACTGTCTTGCAGTCCGCCAGCGGATTACCCTGATGGGTTGAATACGGCCCACAAGCCACAGGTTGGTCTAGATGGCTGAGGACACTGACTGGGATTAAAGGGTGAAACATTCCCTGCTTCAGAATACAAGTCACTATCATCTGATGGTTGTTTAGTAGCATTTATTTGTTTAGTAACATACAGACTCAGTCAAGTTCATAGTGCCCAACACCAATAAAACAAACAAAAAAAAACCCAAACCCTCCATCCCAAGTGGCAATAATTGGCATCTTTCTGAGCCATCTCTCGAGAAGCCATATTTTAAGAGATGGAACTTCCTCCTAGAGGGTAATTTTCTAGATCAAGTTGAACCATATCTTTAGGGAGAAGTGTGGGGGTCCTTGTATTGCCAATGTCCATGAAATAACTGTGCTTTGGAAATAAGAGATCTGTCAGTTTATACAACTGTAAGTATATCATGATTCATGTGCACTGTGGAATAGAAGTCTTTCTAAGATATAAATATCTTTTGTTGAAAGGGTAAAGAAAGACATAATTTGGAAACATCACATCACCCTTAAAATTAAAAATGTTCTGTTTGGTTATTTATGGCTAAAGGAAAAGTATGCCATATCAGCCTACTATAAAAATTATGGGCTGGCAGCCACCTTGAATTGGAGGAAGGGTTTAAGTAGAACCAGAATTTATTATCATCCAGCAAACTGATGTTTCTCAGTGATGCTAACTAATTATTCTATCACGAGTCTCGTGATATCTGATAGTTTCTTTTCTTGAAGCATCAACTCCTGGAATCACGTGATTTACAAGAGAATCTCTCTCATTAAAACAAAAATAATTTCTAGCTCTCAAAGTTGTCAAGGAATGCTTGGAAATATGAGCCTTACAGGCTCAAAAGCTGGAAGGCAAATAACTCTCCTCCATACTCACACTCAACTTAATATATTTTTAAAATCTCATTACTTTTGTATGCTTTGGGTTGGCCATCCATGCTACCATTAAATGGGTGAAGGGCTAGGAAGGAACGCTCCACATAGTTGCCGCATGAGCTGACATATTTTGGACCAGCATTCTTCACAGTTCTGAGTGGGTAAGTGAACATGCCTCTGTAGTAGTAGTAGCCTACATCATCTATGGAGAGAATGAATCACAAACTCTATGTGTTTAAACTCAGGGAGATTGTGACATAGTTTTCCCCCTCTGTGTAGATGATTTGACTGATTTATATTTTTAGCTGTAGGCTTTTATTTTCTCTTTTCCACAATAACATGTTCAGTATTGTTTTATTCTACAGGGATTAAATAACCATACAATAAGTTTGTGATTCCATGGTTGACTCTATGTATAAGGACTGGGTAATTACCATACAACCTGCATTTTTTTCCTTTCCACACTACAGACTTATCATACAGTATAAAGCTGAAGGATGCATTGTAATTGATCTTTGAAAGACTTGATAATTTCTGCAATATATAATCACTGCACAGAATATTTTCAGTTTGGTTCTTTAGGGCTATATTATTCTTTCTGTTCAGCCTAAAGGAATTTAGGAACTTGCTGTCCCCAGGAGTGAAATTCACCACTGTGCTGATGGTCATTTCAAGGTCCAACCACCAGTTCCATCCCACTTAAATTTTGGAGAACGGAAGTGTGGATTTCATCCTCTGTGTGTAGAACTTCCACTGATGCTAGTGTGAATTGGAAAGGTGAATGGTAGCACTTCACACCCACTTTGCACTAATGTTAATTACTACACAAGTTGCAGGGCAATGAAGAATCAGATCCTGTGTTCCAGAGCTGAAAATCATTGTGAGTTGTGCTCCCAATTTGCATGGTTAGTTGACACCAGGAGTTCCTAAATCCTGATTTACAGACAGATTTTTGTGCCAGTATAACTATTATAGATAGGGGATTTTTTTAACCAAAAAATTGAATAAAATTGGTTTAAATTGACTTGAGTGATCACTTACAGTAAAGAGCTGGTCTTCTATTTTTCTATACATCACCCAACTAATAAATGAAAGTAAGTTTTGGGACTTGTAGAGTATGTCAAAATGGCTCTTGAAAGAGTTAATGTGATTTGTCATAATTAAATATTAAGTTTTTTCCCCTGAAAAATATAAAGACCAAGTGCAGAAAAAGTGATCGAGTTACACTAAAATACCTGTAAGTCAATTATCACAAACCAGTATTTCTTCTTTCACCATCTTCTGTCAAGTGAGAATGTTTTTATCTGCAACATAGATGAAGGTGTTTCTTTCTTTTTAACCACTATTACCCTGCTTATGATCTTGATTATTGTTGGAAGATGTTATAATTATAAAGATTAATTAGTAGTCAGACCCATAGTTAAAATGCTGCAGCTTTGAAATAAATAAATGAGATCAGAAAATCAGTGCTTGATCGGTCAGGCAAAAATATAAAAATGTAATTTTTTTTTCATTAAGAATCTTTTGTGCTGACATGTAAAAATGGTAACGAGTCTTCTGCATCATCAGAAGAACTCTTTAAGTGCTAATTAGGTGAGAACTCATCAAAATTAAATTAGGAACAATTAGCACTCATTCTTGCTACCAAGAAAGGAGAAAAACATAATTTGTCAACATGTAGACATCAGCTGAGGTATTTGACTTGAGATGTAAGTGCATATCAAAGCTCTTTACTACACCAGAACTGAGCAATTACAAATGAGTCTTTTCCTTTGTATAAATCAATCTCTATTTAAATATAGAAACAAAAAGAGCTTATGAAAACCAAGCACAATCCTAAGCCATATTGTATACAACATCATGTGGCCACTGCTGTTGGAGACAAAAGTTTCATGAGTAAGATATCTTTTGATTTATGGTAAGAGTATAACTGCAATCAGAGATTCAATTTGCAGATTAGTTTTTTTTTTTTATGGGCAATGTGAAACCAACTGACTAATAATAATGCTATGCAGTTCTAGTGTCTCAGTCTTTTGCAAACTATGCATGTATGAAGCCTTGCAACACCTGATATTTAATTATAATTATTACATGTGTGTAAGACCTATGGTCAGGAATGCCAAAGGAGAAAAGGTCTCTATTCTCTCTATTGGTGAAAAAACTGCTTCCATAGAGAGCTTCATTTGCAAAGGAGACCTACCCACAATATCTCTTGTGAACTTGGGGAGTCACCATAACTACAAATGAACTTTGAGATTCCACTATCCCACAAAATTTGAGATCCTCAGTGAGAGGAAAAAGTAATGACTTTATGGCAAACAAGTCATGTTCAAGGAGCCCACACCCTGTGCCCAAGTGCTCCTGGCTCCCTTCCTATGTGGATTTTGTGAAAGGAGATAATGCAGATTGAGGATTCTGCCGTGAAAGATGATGTAGACTGAGGATGTTATTACCGGAGCGATCAGAAAACTTGATTATGAGAGATGATTCAGAGGATAGCAGCAAATCTGAGAAATGTAGTGAAGTTCAGAGGACTCTGACAAGGCCCCATCTACACAGCACCATATTAAAACTGAATCAATAAATTGGGATATGATTTAGGCAATTAATGATTTTCTGAAAGTTCTCGTCATGCGTCAAATTTCATTGAGTTCTGCACAGTTCTAAATAATCATTATGTCTTCTGCAGAGGTGGTCTGGGGGACTTTTTAGTCTCTGTCTTGCATTTCCTTTTCTCCTTGTTGGACAGGTCATGCAGAGGCTTTACAGTAATAGTACATTTTTTCACAAATCTGTGATAGTATCCACTAAATCCTGGAAAGGTCTTGATCATTCAGTAATTCTGTGGGGATGGCCATGTAGTAAGAGCCTCTATTTTATTAGGATCTGTACTGAAATCTATTTGCAACATTATGTGTCGCACATATTTGATGAATGTTCTGCAGAACTGTCACTTACCAACAGATACCTTTAGTACATAGGCTTCTAGGCAGTCTCTTTCAAGAGCATTTCTTCATGCCTTCAAAAATTTCCCAAATTCAATTAAGTCACCCAAATAGACTAATACCTCTAGACAACATGCTCCCACAGAATTCTCCAGGAAATACTGAAATGTTGCAGGTGCTTGAGATATGCCAGAGATGTGTGTTCAAACTGATCTTCAAACATATTCATTAATGATCTGGATGATGGGAGGGATTGCACCCTCAGCAAGTTTGTGGATGACACTAAGCTGAGGGAGAGGTAAATATGCTGGAGGGTAGGGATAGGGTCCAGAATTACCTAGACAAATTGGAGGATTCAGCTAAAAGAAATCTGATGAGGTTCAACAAGGACAAGTTCAGAGTCCTACACTTAGGACAGAAAAATCCCATGCACTGCTACAGGCTGGGGACCGACTGGCTAAGTGGGGATTACAATGGACAAGAATCTGGATGAGTCAATAGTGTGCCCTTGTTGCCAAGAAGGCTAATGGCATACTGGGCTGCATTAGTAGGAGCGTTGCCAGCAGATCGGGCAAAGTGATTATTCCCCTCTATTCGGCACTGGTGAGGCCACATCTGGAGTATTGCGTCCAGTTTTGGGCCCCGTACTACAGAAAAGATGGGGACAAATTGGACAGAGTCCAGTGGAGGGCAACAAAAATTATTAGGGATCTGGGGCACATGACTTATGAGGAGAGGCTGAGGGAACTGGGCTTATTTAGTCTGCAGAAGAGAAGAGTGAGGGCGGCTCCAAAGAGGACGGAGGTCGGCTCTACTCAGTGGTGGCTGATGACAGAACAAGGAGCAATGGTCTCAAATTGTAGTGGAGGAGGTCTAGATTGGATACTAGGGAAAACCATTTCACTAGGAGGGTGGTGAAGCACTGGAATGGGTTACCTAGGGAGGTAGTGGTTTAAGGTTTTTAAGACCCGGCTTGACAAAGCCCTGGCTGGGATAATTTAGTTGGGGTTGGTCCTGCTTTGAGCAGGGGGTTGGATTAGATGATCTCCTGAGGTCTCCTCCAACCCTGATCTATGATTCTATGATAGCAGTCCAAGGGGCAGGTGAAAGCTGTCTTCACTTTACCCTCTTGTTCCACTGAGATCTGGTAATGTCCATTCTGACGGTCCAGAAGTAAAAAACTGTGGCTCTTTACCAAGCAGTCCAAGACATCCTGTAGAGATGGTGTACTGATCAACCACAGTGAATCTATTTAAGGTCCAGGAATTGGCACACATTCTTATCTTTACATTTTTCTTCCTGACTACCACTATGTGGGAGGCATATAGACTGTATGACTCAGCACTAATGCCACTTGCTAGCAATTCCTGTATACTGTCATACATTCTCCCCCTCTGGGCATGGGGGAGAGGTATTTTACTCTTTATTTGCATATATTTTCAATTTTTGTGTTTTCCTAAGTTTATGACTGTTCCCTTTTACCCCAATATAGATTTCCCTGTTTGTATCCAGTCTTGAGATGCTGGGAGTGGAATAAGTTCTGCACATTAAGGGCACCCTGGGAAAGTACATTTAGTTTTCCCAAGTCTGTGTGGTGGATCAATATGGGTTAATTATTTGCCAAGAAGGACTCTAGATATATTGAATCCAGACTTTTTTGCTTCCATTAATCTGTTGGTAGAAGATTTACATATGAGATATACTCCTATTTGCATTTGGGTAAACTGAGACCCTGAAAATTCAAGTCACTTATCCAATGTCTGGTAGCAAGTCAATGACAGAGAAGGGAATGGAACCCAGGGGTCCTGATTCCTAGTCCTTTGGTCTACAATTGGATATCATTCCCTCTTCTTGACTTTATCTTAGTTGTGTTTGGAGTAGTAATTATTGTGAGTCTTGAGGTGAATAAAAAAAAACCTATTAAGAGCTCAATACATATTACGTCACACAGGATACAATGAGTCATTGCTATACTCAGGAGATTCCAACCATATTAAAGTTCTTTAGCAGGGTATCAAGTCACAAGTAGGAAAACCATCAGAATTCTTACCCTCTGGACAAGGCATTGTTAGCTAGGAACACTAGAAAGATGTAAATTAATTCCTTCAAGGACGTAATTTACATCATATGGCCTTTGCCTGTTACAAAGCTAAGAGATATCTATGATTAAATGAGGGTGAGAGCAGAATTCTGAAAACATATTAGGTGCAGAAATCATACGCTGTTGACTGGAAAGTATAAGTATTATAATACTTGCTTATACAACCTCAGAGATTTAATTGAAAACTGCTAGTACCAACTCAGTGCACGCAGGTGGGACTGAACATCCTGCTAATCCCTTAAAATAGAGCAAAAACATGACATACAAGACAACAACTTAACACTCAGATAAGGATACAGAGCCATATACTGGTGGAGGTGCTGTCTGGTCTGATCATTACAACTTCCCCCTTTAATTAAATACAAATTTAAACAGTAACTCCTAGGAATCCAGGCAGTCTGCCACCCATGCAGGTTTCCATGTTCTTCTGCCCATTCAAGTCATACATTCAGTCATGGACACATCACTTTTTGGATTTAGATTATCAACGAGTGCAAGGTTCATGTCCCATACATCAGGCTTCTCTGTTGTGGATAGTCTGTTGAAGACTGCAGCATGAGATGCTGAGAACACCCCGGCAATTCTTCCTCCACAACTGGTCTCCCACTATGAGCCATAGGAACCTGCTGGGGTACCTCCAAATCCTCTTCTGAATCCCTCTGGGATAGTTGAGTATTTTCTGGGATTGTCCTCTCCTTTCTTTCAATGAATCTGTGCACCAGTTCTCAGTGCTTTTTGTTTCAGCAAGGATAACTTTCTTAATCACTATGTAAGGTCCCCTCCTAAAAAGGAGTATATTTGGGATTTTTGCAGGCTGTTTTCTCCAGTTGTGTAGCCATACCTTCTCTTCTTCCTAGATGGGCATGTAATTTTCCTTTTTTCCTGGCATCTTGTGCCTGGCATGCTCACTTCTAGCTGATCTGTTTCTCCACCTTCTAGATTACTGTCCTTAGGTCAACTATATAAGACTCCACCACGTCACACACCTATTTAGGTGCAGGGATCCTTGCTAGTTCTTGCTGCCTGAACATCAAGTCACGAGAAACATGTGTTTGCAGAGTCCAAAAATAATACAAAAAGTAATGAATACTTGAGTGCCAGCTGGTGTTATATGCAAAGATGACAAAAGGTGACTTCATATCCCTATTTTAACTGCTTCCTTTTATTCCCTTCTATGGCTGCTTCTGTCAAGTCAACCCTGAACTTTTTTACCAACTAAGCTGCTTCACAGCTCTTGATTTCTGCTCCTGTGAGAGGCTTTGAGACACCAGCTACACTGGGATACTGTTCCCATCGTCTTTCCCCACTCCCCCCACACATACACTAGCTGTGCTACCTGGTGAGTCACATTAATTGCTCTTACCCAGCACTCCCCCTTTAGTACAACTTGAAACAGAGTTCTGCTAAATAACAATCCTGACTGAATATTGATAGCGTCAAACACTCCTACAGGTTTACTGGAGTAGTCTTCTATCCTTAGGGGGTCTTAGTGCATAATGACCTGGCTTCACCACAACTTTATTCTAAGCCACCACAGGGATCAGTTCCTCTCAGTCAACCTGTAGGTATGGTAGAGGCACCTCAATGGCCCCAAGAGTTGGTCCCCGGGTCCCCACTTCCTCCTACCCACATCCAGCAGGGATATCTGTATATTGTCCAGGGATAACACTCCAGAAGTTCTCATGATGCTCTATTCCCAATAGAACAACACTAGAAAAAAGACCAATTTCAGAGGGAGCTGGAATTCTCCTGTTGTCTGCAGTAGCTGATGATTAATTATCACCAATTTAACTCACGCAGTACAAATTTCCTTCGCCTTCAGCACTGGGTGTTGACCATGGATTAGATTTATTTCAGATCCTGAGTCCAACAGCATTGTGCTTTTTGATGTAGCAGTGTTTGTAGATGTAGCAGGTATCTGGCCAGTTCTTCACATGGACCATTGTAATAGTTGCTGATGGTGGTCCTACTGCCCCAGCAATTTCTAGTTTCCCTGGTGTGACTTCTCTCTGCTTGGGTAAGTCTGTCTTCAGTGACCTTTGCTTCTTCATCACTTCCAAATATAATCTGGCCTGGGACCCACTTGAGAAATAGACACACTCTCTCTTCTGACTGAGAGGATGCCTGTGAATAGCTTGCATTTGTGTCTTCAATTTTTTATCCACTTCACTAACAATACTTGAAGTGCTGTATCTGGCAAAGGAGTCACACTGAGGTTGGTAATTAACAGCTGATACCTTTAAGGAAATCCTAATTTCTGCTTCCACACTTTGAACTTTGTGTATAATCTGGTCCATAGGCTTATCCGGTATGTTATCCTCCACCAGCAGGCTACAAAGTTCCCCTGCTAAACTATTATAAACTGACTTTTCACATACACCCTTCTCTGTGTTGCCAGTTCTAGATGTGGTACAGCAGGTTCTGCTTCACTTGAGTCATCTCTCAGACAAGATAAATGGAAAGCCTTATCGAACAGGTTCCTTAATGTACACAAACAACTATGCAGAGGTTCCCATTCCTGTCTCCTCCTGACTAGTCTTTCCTTCTGGTATTTCAAAAAGGCCAATCCCCCCTCACAGGAGTTGTGGAAGTATTTATTTGTGTAATCGTCTATAAGACCCACTATCAGAACTAGGAAGCTGCTGATAAAATACTTTGGCATCACCATCTGAAAACACTACAAAAACTGTGCTGCTTTATCAGTACACTCATTCACAGTCTGCCAATTAATTACAGATTCCAGTCTCATCTGCATAACCAGTAAGCTTCATCTCAGGCAAAAGTGCTTTTTCCCCCTCTTTAAACCACTGTCACCACTATTAGAATATTCACTTAGATTTATTGGGACACTGCAAGTACCAACTCCAGTACCCACAAGTCAGGACTCAAATTCCTGCAAAACCCCCAGGTCAGATCAATCACATAATAACATACACGACAACTTAACACTGAGATAAGGCTCCACCTACTGATGGAGTTGTTGTCTACAATAAGCATTACACTATGAATGAAAGAGCAGATAATTCTTGTTAACATTTAAATAGCATACGTGTCTAAGAAAACTTTAGAGATCTTTTAGTAGTACTTTTGTTTGTCTACATATTTTAATACAACTCACAATGATGACTTAGGTCTAGGCTGAGAGTAAGTGCTTCAAGTAATGAGTATGAGCTTCTTCGTTGTTATAATAGATTTCAGGAATTGTTTGTTCTTATTTAGGCTGAGAACTTGCTTAGCCTAATTTAGAATCTACTCTGAAATTATGGGTTCTAAATTTCAAACAGAACTCATTGTGGAGGTCTGAATTTCATTAATTTCAAGGGTGGGAGAAGAGACATGGGGTTTTGCTGATGAAGCATTACCAATTTTCCTTGGAGGTCTTCAAAGGAAGACAAATTTATTTTCAAACAAGTTTCTTTGTTTGCACATAGCAACTTTTCATTTAGATAGGGAAAAAAACATGTTTAAATTTACTTTGCTTTGATAAATGGTTTTAATGAAAGGAAAGCACATTGCACAAACTCAAATTTTAACTTTTCTTTAAAATCCCCAAACACCTCTAGCTTCTCCTACTCCCAGCTGTTATTAAAAACACTAACATGAGCTTGCAATGAAAGTGCAGTAGATGGTATATGTCTTCAGAACCAGTTTTATCATATCCCAGAGGGAATTAATCTCTGATTGTAGCTGATGAGTTTGCATAGAAGAAACGTGTTTGACCAGATCAGGGATTGGCAACCTTTGGCACGCCGCCCATCAGGGAAATCCGCTGGCAGGCCAGTTTGTTTACCTGCAGCATCCACAGGTTTGGCCGATTGCAGCTCCCCGTGGCCATGGTTCGCTGTTCCAGGCCAACGGGAGCTGCGGAAGCGGCACAGGCTGAGGGATGTGTTGGCTGCTGCTTCCCGCAAACAAACAAACCAGCCCGGCCCACCAGCAGTATTCCTTGATGGGCCGTGTGCCAAAAGTTGCTGATCCCTGGACCAGATACAGAATGTTGTCCGTTATATTTTAGTTCCAAAAAAGGCAGAGGAGTAATTATTTTGTCTAACCACCAATATTTTGGAGCCAAACAGATATGTCAGATGCCAAGGCTCATTCTGTACAGTCTGACTAACTGATGATTAAGGTTAGATAGGAAAACTAGCTGGACAAAACTTCCACTGTAACCTGGAATTAGTTAAGTTTTATTACAAATCCCAAACTCAGGGCATGTTCACAATGCACCTGAATGTGAAAATGAAATAAAAGAGATTTCCTAAATTCGCTAAGCTGTGTCTCCATTCTGTGTGTCACATTTGGAATTCTTTAGCTAATTGTATCAAATAAGTCAAACAATCTCACAACTACTGTAATGTAGAGTGCATCATTCTGTGCTTGTACTTCTATTCATCCTTCTGGAAACTGGTGCCTTCCATTTATTTGCAACTTCCCAATTGTAGCAATGCGACGACTCACTGGTGCAGCACCTCCTGCTGGTCCTCCTGGGAATTAGCTCTCCAGCTCCAGAGCACCCTCTGTTGGCCGACGTCTTGTCTGCTGCTGGCCCCTGTGTCCCTCTATGTCAGGGTTCTGCCCCAGCAGTAACCCACACTCTGGGTCTCCCCACCCAGGGGAACCCCCAACTCCCTATCCCCACCTTGCCTCAGTGGCTACTGCCAGTCATCATCTAGCCCCCCACTCCTTAGGGCAGACTGCAGTCTATAAACCACTCATCATCAGCAATGGGGTTTTGGACCTGCTGCCTTTGCCTGCCCTGGGCTGTACCTCTGCAACCCCAGTACCCAGTCTAATTCCACTGCCAGTTCTATGCTTTGATCTTGAGCTTCAGAAAGATTAGTGAATCATGTTCAAGTTTCATTAGTGACCACATCTACAAAACACCAAAACAATTGCACTACTGTAAGACAAAGTTGAGGACAAGCATATGGAGCAGAGAAAAATCCATCGTCAGTTATGGAGATCAGGGTGGGGAATAAACTTCAGAAGAGATTACTCTAGAATCTGATGACCTTTACACAGGGGTGAAAGTAACTTAGAGTATGCAGTGCAGCCAGGGTCCTGGGCAAGGTGGGGGTGGGTGGCTCTGGGCCCCTGGAAGTGATGGGGTCTTGGGTGGAAGGGGCGGGGCTGGAGCCAGACTCCCCCAGCCAGCCTTTCAGTGCTGCCCAGGCCATGCCACCCGGGGCTCCAGCTGCTGCTGTGGTAGTGGCAGCAGCGGCCGTGAGCCCCGGGACTCTGGAAGCGATTTAAAGGGCCCAGGGCAGCTGCCCCTTTTGTCTCCCCCGTCAGCGGCCCTGCCAGTACGGTGCTTAAAGCATTGCCATGGCAGCATTTTTACATCTGTTGTGTACTGGCCCGTACCAGCTGCCACTTTCTTACTGGTATGCTGTACCAGCCCATACTGGCTGACTTTCACCTCTGCCTTTCCATTATGCTAAAAACTTTCAACTTTGCTAAAGCTTATCCACCATAAGGAGAATCATGCTTACAACAACAGCTGTCTCATTCAAAGAAAAAGACAGAGCTCAAAAAGAGCTTCTTATACCCATAAACGGATGAAGAGCTAGGACTCCAAGAAGTGCACTAAGAACCTTGCTACGGGATGTGCTCATACACTAGTACAAAATCCTACAGTAGATACCATTGCAATATTTCCAGTATGGGAAAAAACAGTCACATTAATTAGGCAAACATTTAGTGGTAGCATTGTACCAGAATAATTGTGAACAGAAGTAAAGCTCATAACCTACTTCAAAAGTCTCTTGAGCTCAACAATGTATTTTAACAGTACTAGGGTAGGATGAAAAACAATTAAAACTATGCATTGTTGATACATCTATGCATTGTTCAGTAGTATAGTGAATCCCAAAGGTGACCTTTTAGAGGAGTTTGTTCCTCAGAAAATTTGCTTGAATGGTCTGGGCCTCATTTTCACAGTAACAACTTCTGAGAGATTAGCTGTGCCCCATCAGTGTTCTCTATCTAATAAGTCACTCTTCCTATAGAATACTGAAGGTTCATTGATTCAGACTGTCAGGTATCTTAGGTACAGAACCAAATTCCCCCTGTATTCTGCTAGAGACTATATTTACAAAGCTTCAGGGCACAATGATATGACATTTTTTCTCCCAGATCAGACTTTCTTCAATTTTGTTTCCCAACAAGACAATGGCTGTGTTCCAACTGGGAGCAATGATTTTACTAGTTCAATCATCGTGTCGACTCAAATATCGTCAGCTGTTGGCAAAGGAGTGTAAAGGAGTTCTCAAGGTATTACCTATGTTGTTTGCACTGCTAGCTAGGATGTCATAGAGCCCTGAGACATGTGTCCTTTTCTGTGAGTTTTACCCAAAGCATGTGAACTGCTTTGGGAATCTTTTCAGTGAAAAACTCCAATGGCTATAGTAATGTGAGACTTTTTTTTCCTAAGGCTGGGAAAAATAGTCGAACCCCTGTGTTTTATTTTAAACAGCTTTGTAAATTGAAATTAAAACTTTCTACATTTGTTGTAACCTTGCCATTCATGGCCCCCACCCCAGAGCACATTGACTTTGAAACAATCTTATAATGCATGCAACAATTAACAAAGCTTTAATCATTGCTATAAGCCTCCTGAGAGAAATCATTGTAATAAAATTGGCATATTAAGGATATGAAAAAATAATTGCAGGTGCAACTAAACATGATTAATGATCAGACAACAGCTTCCACATGAAAAGAATATTAAACAATTTTGGACTCTTGTCAGAGCCAAGATTATTAATTTGTTGGCGCATTTGTTTGCATAGAGCATTGGGCAACAGTACAGAGAACCTCCATAGCCAGAAGACACTATTTGCATCCCATTTGATATAGTAAGTTTTCCACAAATGTTTAAAAACTAAGAATATTTGTTAACTAAACTGGATGACAGAGATACAGAGAGTGTCACAGTGTGATGTGGAGAATTCGAGATTGTGAGGTAGCTTTCATAGGAACCATAACACAGTACATTGTACTTTAATTTCCTTTACTGATAGAAAGATGTGGCAGAATTCTTCTGTCAAATTACTTTGTAGATAACCTCATCTACTGGCTTCGAGATTGTGGTTGGGTGTTGTAACCTTGTAATTTAGAGACTGGGTTTTGTGGCTGATGATTATCCTGCTAGTCTTGCAGTGAATTATTCTCCATAGAAAAATCATTTTAGCAAAGGCAGTAGAAGTGATTTAAAAAAATACATTTTGTGCTTTGCCTGTTAACACTTTTTTGGTGGAGGGGAGACTGAAGGGGATAAGATTCAGAAAGAAATTTGAAATAGTTATCATGGAAAGCATCTAATGTCCTAGAGCAAAAATCTCTGTAAGTTCCTGTGGCTTGTCATAAATATTGTTTATTTTTTCCTGTATGTTCTAGATTGGGACATCTTACTTAATAATACTGAAATTTTGCAGCATCCGCTTTCTACAAATAGCGTCACAATGCAGATATAAGGTCAATTAGGCAACTATTTAATTCATTTTAGAAAGATACATAGAAGTCAAGAAACAATTTTAAGTGCCTAACACCACTTTGTATTCTCTATGCCATTAGCCAAAACATTTATGAAGATATTGAATAGCTCATCCAGGATAGATCCCTGTGGGACACCACTCAATCTGCCCTTCCAGCTGGATTGTGAGCCTTTGATAACTACTGAGTACAGTTTTCCAGCCAGTTATGCACCCTCCTTTTAGTAGGTTAGTCTAAACTATATTTCTCTTGTTTATAAGAAGGTCATGTGAGACAGCTTCAAAAGCCTTACTAAATTTGAGATATCACATCTACTGCTTTACTGTTATCTACAAGGCTTGTTACCCTGTCAAAGAAGGATATTAAGTTGATTTCATGATTTTTTTCTTGATGAATGCATGGTGTTATTACCTTATTTTCATCTACATGTTGACAAATTGAATGATTATTTGCTCCATTATGTTTTCAGGTACCAAAATTAAGCTGATTGGTCTATAATGCCCTGGGCTGTCTTTAAACTCCATTCTATAGATGGATACTCCATTTGCCCTTTCCCAGTGCCCTGAGATCTCTCCTATTGTCCACAAGTTCTCAGACATAATTGCTAATGACTGAGATCTCTTCAGCCAGTTCCTTAAGTATTCTAGGATGTATTTAATCAGGTATCTAGCTTGTCTAAGTAATTCTTAACATGTTCATTTTGTCTTTTAGCATCAGATCCTATCCCATTCATACTGATGTTCTCTATGTTAGGGCTTGTCTACACTGGTACTTTACAGCGCTGCAACTTTCTCACTCAGGGGTGTGAGAAAACACCTCCCAGAGCGCAGCAAGTTTCAGCGGTAACAGGCCAGTGTAGACAGTGCAGGCAACGATTCCCCTCATGGGGGAGTTTTTTTAGAGCACTGGGAGAGCTCTCTCCCAGCGCTCTGCCGCAACTACACAAGCCACATTAAAGTGCTGCCCCAGCAGCACTTTAACGTTGCCATTGAAGATGTGCCATTAGTTATCCAATCACTGCTAACTTTTCTGGTGAAAAGTGCGAAACAAAAAAGGCATTTAACACTAACTATTGTGTTTTCTATTATTGTCCTTCCCACCTCCTTAAGTAATGGGCCTACCCCATCTTTTGTCTTCCACTTGTTTCTAGCATATTTGTAAAATGCTTTCTTGTTACTCTTTATTCCCCTACCTAATTTAATCTCATTTTGTGCTTTGGCCTTTCTAATTTTGTTCCAACATGCTTGTGTTGTATATATAATTGCCAAATATATACACATCTGAGAACTTTGTAACTTGAACTAATTTTCACTTCTTTTATTATTCTGTTTTAGAGTTTCAGGTCACTGAAGATCTCTTGGTTAAACCAGGGTAACTTTCTACCATACTTCCTATTGATCGTATGCATTGTGATAGCTTGCCCTTTTGCCCTTAATAATGTCTCTCTAAAAAAAACTGCCTGCTCTTTTGAATTTTTTTCCCTTTACACTTGCTTCCCACAGGATATCACCTGCCAATTCTCTGAGTTTACTGAAGTCTGCCTTCCTGAAGCCCATTGTCTTTATTCTCCTGTTTTCCCTCCTACAATTTCTTAGACTCATGATCACCACTTTGTGATCACTTTCACTCTAGCATACTTTAAAAATTGGAAGTTAAATCCTACTACATAAACTAGAAAGGAGCATTAACTGACAAGATTAAATGTAAAAGTATAATTAGGCAGGCTAAAAGGGAATTGGAATAGCAACTAGCCAAAGACTCAAAAACTAACAGCAAGAAAACCTTCTAAGTACATTGGTAGTAGGAAGTCTGCCAAACAATCAGGGGAGCCACTGGATGACCAAAGTGTTAAATGAACACTCATAAAAGATAAGGCCGTTGCAAAGAAACTAAATTAATTCTTTGCATCGGTCTTCATTGCAGAGGGAGATTCCCACACATGAGCCATTCTTTTTAGGTGACAAATCTGAGGAACTGTCCCAGATTGAGGGGGTCAGTAGAAGAGGTTTTGGAACAAATTTATAAATTAAACAGTAATTAATCACCACTACCAGATGGTATTCACCCAAAAGTTTCATATATGACACTGTGAAATACTAAGTGTGCTATGTAACCTATCATTTAAATCATTTTCTATATCTGATGACTGGAGGATAGGTAATATGTCACCAATTTTTTAAAAAGCCTCCAGATGCAATCCTGGTAATTACAGACTGATAAGCCTAACTTCGGTACCAGGCAATTTGGTTGATGCTATAGTAAAGAACAGAATTATCAGACATGCAAATGAATATGATTTGTTGGTGAACAGTCAACATGGCTTTGGTAAAAGGAAATCATGCCTCACCAATCTATTAGAATTCTTTGAAGGGAGGGTCAACAAACTTGTGAGCAAAGGTGTTCCAGTTGATATAGTGTACTTGGGCTTTCAGAAAGCTTTCAACAAGGTCCCTCAAAGTCTCTTAAGCAAAGTAGGCAGTCATCAGATATAGAAAATGATTCTAGGACAAGAGGGAAGGTCCTTTCAGGAATAAATGATCAGTTTTCATCCTGGAAAGAGATAAATACTGGTGTCTGCCAGGGGTCTGTACTAGGACCAGTGCTGTTCAACATATTCATCAATTATCTAAAAAAGGGAGTGAACAGTGAGGTGGCAAATTTGCAGATGGTATAAAGTTATTCAAGACAGCTAAGTCCAAAACAGACTATGAAGAGTTACAAAGGAATCTCACAAAACTGGGTGGCTGGGCAACAAAATAGCAGATGTAATTCAATGTTGATAAATGCAAAGTAATGCACAGTGGAAAACACAATCTCAACTATATATACATAATAGTCTTAATTAGCTGTTACCACTCAAAAAGAAAAAGAGATCTTGGAATCATTGTGGATAGTTCTCTGAAAATGTCTCCTCAATGTGCAGTGGCAGTCAAATAGCCTTACAGAATGGTAGCAACCATTAGGAAAGGGATAGATAATAAGAAAGAAAATATCATGCCACTATATGCATCCATGGTATGCCCACACCTTGAATACTGTGTGCAGTTCGGCTTACCCATCTCAAAAAGATACATTAGAATTGGGAAAGGTACAGAGAATGGCAACAAAAATGATTAAGGGTATGGAACATCTTCCATATTAGGAAAGATTAAAAAGACAGGGACTTTTCAGCTTGGAAAAGAGATGTCAAAGGGGGGGGGTATGATAGAGGTCTATAAAATTGTAACTTGTGTGGCTAATGTGAATAAGGAAGTTTTATTTACTCAGTTACATAAAAGAACCAGGGGTCACCCAATGAAATTAATAGACAGCAGGTTTAATACAAACAAAAGGAAGTACTTCCTCACAGAACACATAGTCAACCCATGGAATTCGTTACCAGGGGATGTTTTGAAGGCCAAAACTATAATGAGGTTCAAAAAAGAACTAGATGAGTTCATGGAAGATAGGTCCATCCATGGCATGGATACAACCTCATGCTTTGGGAATTCCTGTTTGCTAAAAGGCAGGGGTGAAAGTAACTTACAGGACTTACGGGTACTACCGGAGTCCTGGGGGGGGGGGGGGTGGCCTCATCCGGAAGAGGCGGAGCCTCTCAAGATTTAAAGGCCCTGGGGAACCAGCTGTGGCTTGGAGACCCAGAGCCTTTAAATCAACCAGGGGCTCCCAGCTGCAGAGGTGGCTGGGAGCCCCGCAGGGCTCAGGGGCAAATTAAAGGGCCCAGGGCTCTGGCTGCCAGGGGGAACCCTGAGCTTTGCGGGGCTGGGGCAGGAATTTAAAGGGCCCAGAGCTCCTGCCACTGAGGTAAGCCCGGAGCCCTTTAAATCCTGGCCCCAGCCCGGCCGCAAGAGCCGCGGCCGGGATTCAAAGGACTCTGGGCTGCCCGCAGCTGTGGGGAGCTCTGAGCCCTTTAAATCTCAGCCAAGGCCAGGATTCAAAGGGCTCTGGGCTGCCTGCAGCGGCAGAGAGCTTTGAGCCCTTTAAATCTCAGCCGTGGCCGGGATTTAAAGGGCTCAGGGCTGCCTGCAGCAGCAGGGAGCTTTGAGCCCTTTAAATCTCAGCCGCAGCCGGGATTTAAAGGGCTCAGGGCTGCCCACAGCCGCGGGGGAGCTCTGAGCCCTTTAAATCCCTGCCATGGAAGTCGATGCGGTCCAGCACGGGGTACTGCCTCTTGCTGGTACGCTGTACCGGACCAGCTTACTTTCACCTCTGACTGTATTATAATAATAAATAATAATAATAATAATAATAGGAGATACACAACTCCTAGAACTGGAAGGGAACTCAAAAGTTGAGCCCCCTGCCTTCACTAGCAGGACCAAATACTGATTTTTGCCCTGGATTCCTATGTGGCCCCCTTAAGGATTTAACTAACAACCCTGGGTTTAGCAGGCTAATGCTCACACCACTGAGCTAGCCCTCCCCAGGAGAGATATGTATGTGTATGTGTATGAATGTGTCACAAACAATGCAGCTGCAGCCTGCCACCAACCAGCAGCAACCACAGCAACATGCCCCTGTGGGCTGCTGCCTGCAGAGAGCCAGCAGGTGCCACTGGGCTGGGTCTGCCAAGGAGTAAGTAACCAAGGCAAAAACCACAGCCACCCAGCCAGGGAGGGAGCCCAGGGGAGAGGCAGTCAGGGGTGAATGAAGGACAACTGGAAGAGCCTTCATGAAATATACAAGAAATTTAGAGAAAGTTTTGTCAATTTCAGCCTCTGCACTCTGGAGGCAGGACAACAACAAAAAAAAAAAGAAAAAAGATCTGAGATTGCACCCAATGTCCTAAGGACATTTCAGGTGTTTAAATCAATATATAAAGAGGGTGAATTGGAATGAAAACTACTATTTCTTTAAAAGGAGGCATACTAATTTCCCTGAATATTCAGTTTTCCCCTCTAATCCCTTTGTGGTTTTGTCTATGAGGGCTATTTGCTTTCCCTGTGAATCTTTAGTTGTTTTAGCAAAATTGCTTTGCCCAAAATAAACCCTAATCATCATGACACATCTTTCCACCATGTTCTCCAGGTTCTTTTTTTTTTTTTAAACAGTAACATTTCAAAGAGGATCTGCAAGCAGTTTGGACATCACAACCATGATCCTCTGCTGGGGAGGGAATGGATAGATTTGAACTTGGAAATTGTTCCTGATTTTGATTGTGTTTAGGAGATCCCCTCATCCTGGGGACAGAAAAGAACTGCCCCTGCCATGGTCACACACACCCAACAACAACTGGGAGTGAAATTAACAAGGATGCCAGAAACGGCTCCTAACTCTGGGCACTGAACTGCACAGAGAACAGCTAAGTTTAAACTGTTCTTTTGCAGGCAGCAGCAGGCGGCATCTCAGCCAGTGTCCCTACTGCAAGCTAGAGCCTAGAGAAGAACCCCTTCTTGGGGTGGGGTGGGAGGAGTAATGCAGAACCTTGTCTGCAGCCTGGCTGGAGGAGGGGGAGGGAGGAGCCGAGAAACCAATGTGACAGTGAGTTTTCCCCTTCCACCTGCTTCTATTAGCTCTGGATTTAAGCTGTGCAGCCAAATGCTTGTATTTGTTGTGTATATTAGTATTGGAGAGATCCTCTCATCCCAGGGGCATAAAAGGACTGCCCCTGCCATGGTCAAACACACCCTCCCCTTGACCCCCTCCACCCAACTACTGAGAGTGAAATTAACAAGGATGCCAGAAACCTAGCCCTGGGGGCTGTACCATCAGGGAACAGCTGAGTTTAAACTATTCTTATGCAGGGAGCAGGCTTCTCTCTCCCTCCCTCAGTCAGTCAGTCTCCTTTTCTTACTGGTCCTCCGTACCGGTGCGTACCAGCTTACTTTCACCTCTGCTAAAAGGTAGGAGTGAACAACAGGAGATGAATCACTCGATGATTGCCTTGTTCTGTTCATTCCTGCCAAAGCACCCGACATTGGCCATTGCCAAAAGACAGGATACTGGGCTAGATTGACCATTGGTCTGACCCCGTATGTCCATTACTATGTTCTCTTCCCATGACTCAGCCCTCTGTAAGGGTCACGATTTGCTTCCACTCTTTCCAGGGTCAGAGTCCTTTAACCGTTCCAACAGATATATTTATATAACTGAATCTTCAGCCCCAGTCAGACTCAGCTGACAGCCTCTCTCCCTCAGCTGCAAGCCTCAGCTGTAGTGTAGTGTTCTCACCTGTGTCAACTCAGCTGGCTGCCCCACTCCCTCATAGGTGGGCCTCAGCTATCATGTGACCTCTTCACATCAGTCCATTGTCTCTGGTGTGGTGCCTCATTCCACCCCCGCAGAATAGGTCTGTCACAGTTCTCTGATTTCCCACCTGTTCAGACAGGCCATCATCCCCTATCCCTGTGCTCTGTATTGTCCCAGTGAAGCAGTCCATCCTTATTCAGCAGAGCACTTCATGCTTAACTTTAAAGATAATTTCAGTGGGATCCATGCATGTGGTTAAAGATAACCACATTTAAATGGTGTCCTGAGTTGTGGTCTCTGTCCATATGTGTAGAAAGAACTTAACATGTTTGTTGAAATCAGTAAGTAGGAAAATGTTACCAGTATGCTTTTCCAGCATCATTGCAGTTCTGACAAATGGTACAGATGGCGCAATCCAATTCCCATTGAATGAGTGGGAGCTGGACTGAGCCTCAAATGTACAGAATGCCCACTGTGGCAGACCTCTGACCTTGCCCCCGTGGGTCCTGCACTTCTAGGCAGTTTATGCTAGCCTAGTGGCTCACTATGACCCTCCATGTAGCCCTTCTCTCTAGGGCCAGGTTTACAGTCTACTGAGCCCTTTTCATCTTAGGCCAGCAAGGAGGTTGGTGAGAGAACTCCCACAGTCTCTATTATCCCTGGGGGCTTATTTTGGAAAAGTTTAGCCTCTTGTCCTGACAGGGGCCTGACTTCCCCTTCCAGGAGCTGTTCCTGTAGTGGTGGGTTGGGGGGGAACCCAAGCCCGCCCTCTACTCCAGTTTCCATCCCAGAGACCCTAATGGTAGCAGCTGTTGGCAGCCAACCTTTTACTGCCAGAGTTGCTACATTTCCCTGGGCCACTTCCCCACAGCTCTCCTGCTTCTCCCTTCTTCACCCTTACCTTAAGGCTCTCTTACTGATGGTTTGAGGGTGTCTTCATTAACCAGCCCTTCAGCCACACTTCTGCTCCCTGGCTTTCCTCTGCCTGACTGGAGTGAGTCCTTTTTATAGTATCAGTGGGGCCTTAATTAGAGTCAGGTGGTCACATTAGCTTAATGGCCTCACCTGACTCTTTGCAGGTTAATTAGAGTCAGGTGTTCTCATTAGCCTGGAGCAGCCCCTGCTCTGGTCAGTCAGGGAACAGAAAACTGTTAATCCAGTGGCCAGTATATCTGCCTGCTGCTATACCCAACTGGCCTGGGTCTATCACACCAGGTATAATGAGACATTCAGAAATTATAGTGAAGATGTTTGCATTAATGCCTAGATAGACTAATAGATTCTGAAGTGAGTCTACTTCATTGTTTGGGTTAAAAACAACATTAGAACTCAAAATAAGGTTAAGACAGATTTTCAGGATTCCCTCGGTACCTGCAAAGACATCTGTGACAGTGTACCCTATAGGGCTTTATGGGGTGGGGATGCTTATAAATGTATGTATGATATAACTGGAATAGAGTTTTGCTACATATGCCATGTAACATATCTATGTAAAGGTTATGTTCATCCTAGTTGCATGCAGGCACCATTTGTGTGGTCAAAGTTATGAACATTGGCTGTATAATTGCTTGATTTCTAAGTAGCCTTAGTTAGAACATTTGGTCACTTCTTGGGAAAGGAATGTGCTCAATCAAGAAGCATTTAACAGACAAAAGAGCTTGGAAGACTTCAATCCACATAAGAAGTCTACCTGAGGACATTCAAGGTAGCATGTGGGTATTGACTGCTGCCTGCAAATCCTGAGTCGTGCATGGGCATGTGACTTGCCCATGTGATTCCAAATCTCCATTTTGTGACTGGATTCTACACAGGGTGAGGAGGGGGTCTCCACCCACAAGAGAGTCTATTTAAACCCCTGGGAGACCCCTCCATTTTGTCTTCAGCTGGCTTAAGAAGGAGCCTCTCAACCCACCCCCCAACCTCCCAGGATACTTAAAGGAAACTGGAACAACGGACAGTAACTACAGGGGGTGTGAGTGATTGCTGGACCCAGGCTAAAAGGAGATTAGTCTGCAAAAGGGAGCATTCTGGAACTGATGAGGATCTTATCTGTATTCAGTTTGATTAGACATAGATTTGAGCATTTTACTTTATTTTGCTTGGTAACTCATTTTGTTCTGTCTGTTACTACTTGGAACCACTTAGATCCTACTTTCTGGATTTAATAAAATCATTTTTTACTTATTAATTAACTCAGAGTATGTATTAATACCTGGAGGAGCAAACAACTGTGCATATCTCTCTATCAGTGTTATAGAGGGCAAACAATTTATGAGTTTACCCTGCATAAGAGTAAAATGGATTGATTTGGGTTTGGACCCCATTGGGAGTTGGGCATCTGGGTGCTAAAGACAAGCACACTTCTGTGAGCTGTTTTCAGGTAAACCTGCAGCTTTAGGGCAGGTAATTCAGACTCTGGGTCTTTGCTGAAGTAGACAAGAGTGTCTGGCTCGGCAAGACAGGGTGCTGAAGTCCTGAGCTGGCAAGGAAAACAGGGATAGAAGGTAGTCTTGGCACATCAGTTGGCAGCTTTCAGGTGGATTTCTGTGATCCAGCCCATCACAACATCTCTTAATCTAAGATGACTCAAAAGAGAAGACACTTTATATTGGAGACAGTGTTACAGAAGATTAAAGAATTTTATGAGACACAAGAAATTAAATTGCATCCAGTAAGGCTTACGCAAGTTCTCTTCCTCTACGCATCAACTCATGGTTATTCATTGTACCTTTATTCCCAGCAATAGAAATTAACAAAAAAAAAGTGTTTGGAGGAATGTCATTGTCCTTCCTGTCTATTACTAGTAAAGTAGTTACTTACATTTCAACAAAGTTGGTGGTGGGTTGATAGCCAATTCCTGGGAAGACTTCTAGCCACAGACCAGGTACAACACAAACATTGATAGTTTGTGCTTCTTCCACAGTATATTGGCAATGAACCTTACATCTCTAGGGGAAAGATCATCTCTGTAGAAGAAAAGGAAGCTTGGTAGAGCTGGATGTTTTTCTATAGAAAAAATTGCATTTCCATAACAGAAATTATTTTGAATCAGAACAAAAAGTTGGATATGCAAAATTTTCTGCAGGAGGGACATTTTCAATAAATTCTGTTTTGGAACAACCAAAACGTTCTGGTCCCAGCTCCCATGGCTCCAAGGCTTCCCAGGTCTGTAGCAGTTTGCCTGGTGGGCTGTCAAGGAGCTGGGGAGCTTGAAATCCAAATTGCTGTTGTGGAGCCTGGAAGTTTGGGCTACCCTGCAGGCCTCCAACTGGACTGTGAAGAAGCCAAGAACCTAGGAGCTCAGGAAATCCTAGCTCCTGTAGCAGTCTGTAGCAGTTTGCCTGGCTGGACAGCCTACCTCCCTGTCTGGTTTCCATCAAAGTTGTTGACAAAATCAATACATTTTCAAAGAACATCTCAGTTCTGACAAATCAGTACTTCCAATGGAAAACTGTTCATGTGGAAAAGCTTTAAACACCTCCACAGTACAGGATTCATGTACTTTGGCCTCATGATGAGAATTGATAAGCATGCCAATTAGTGGCAGGTCTATTTTATTGTGTGGACACATGTTCTCACTGAGTGAGAGCTCAGCCAAGGACCATGAATGTCCATCAGAGGGTAAACATTTTGACCTGTGATTCATTTGAACCAGTGACTCAGAAGCAAAAAAAACCTTCCTATACTATTAAGGATCCCCTGTGCTATCCTGTTGCTCACCACTGGAGATTCTTAGCTAAAGACATGTGTCTGTATTCAGAATGGCTTGAAAAAGGGAAGATGAGCAAAGTAATTTATATCAACTGTACCTAAGCAGTACCCATCTATCACTAAGGAAACAATATGCTAGGAGTGCATGCCTTAATAACGTACTGACTGCTAGCTTTGGCTGAAATAGCACTAGAATCCAAAACAGTGACACATTGCATTCCTTGCCTTCGGTTAAGCCATCTTGCTGTATGTTGAATGCAAAGGAGATGTTTTCCTTTGCTTTTGATCCAGAATTATTTTCAATTAAAATATTTATTTTTATTTGTCTGAGTTTTAAGAAGTCATTCAAAGAAGCCAGATTATTCTAATCAGAATTGCAATCCATTCATTAGCGTAATGGAAAAAGGTAACGGATTTGCATATAATAGACACCCTGAGAGAAGATATATATTTACAACCCATAACACTTATGTAGATAGATTGTAGACATAATAATCAGACACAGGAGGGAGGGAGAGACAAATAATTACTCTAATGGAAAGAATGTGATTAACATTAATGCTATCCAAAGAGACATATTTGTGGTAAGAATGACATACAGGGTAACTATACAACTTGGCCTTGCCTCCTGGGCAAGAGAGATAGTGGGAATAACAAATCAGATGTACTGCATCAGAAGAAGCTCTGCAGATTTATGAAGTGATGTTTACTGTTCACTAAATCCAGGAGTCATTTCTTTCTGGCTAACTTTCTGTTTGTGTCATTTTTGTTAGAGAGGGAAGTAGCCAATGTAATAAATAATCATGAAAGAGATAAGAAGAAAGGGGAAAGCAGGAAACCCAGCAATGGAACTTTGCCACATACAGTCAATTGTTTGGTTTCTTTATAGATAGATCATGCAAGCAACTGAAAGCACATATTTTATCATGAATTTGCATATCATAGAATAACAGAAATATAGGCCTAAAAGGTACCTTAAAGATCATCCCTGACATGTGTTTGTCTAACCTAGTCTTAAAAATCTCCAGTTACAGGCATTCCACAACCTGCGTTAGAATCCTATTCAAGAGCTTAATGACCTTTATAATTACAGAGTTTTTCCTCAATATCTAACCTAAATCTCCCTTGCTGCAGATTAAGTCCATTATTTCTTGTCCTACCTTCAGTGGACATGGAGAACAATTGATCACTCTCCTCTTTAAAACAACCATTAATATATTTGAAGAACCTTATCAGATTTCCCCTCAGTTTTCTTAAGAGTAAAGCATGCCCAGTTTTTTTAACCTTGCCTCATAGGTCAGATTTTCTAAAGCTTTTACCATTTTACCAAGCTTCTACCATTTTTATTATTCTCCTCTCAATGCTCTCCAATTTGTCCACATCTTTCTTCTAGTGTGGCACCCAGAACTGGACACAGTACTCCAGCTGAGTTCTCACCAGTGATGGGCAGAGTGGAACAATTACCTCACATGTCTTACATGTGACACTTCCATCAACACACTCCAGATTGACACTAGCATTTTTAGTAGTTGCATCACATTGTTAGCTCATTTTCAATTTGTGACCAACTATAAATGCAGATTCTTTTCAGCAGTACTACCACTTAGCCAGTTATTCTCCATTTTGCATTCGATTTTTCCTTTGGAAGTGAAGTACATTGCACTTACCTTTACTGAATTTTATCTTGTTTATTTTAGACCAAGTCTCCAATGTTTCAAGGTTATTTTGAATTCTAATCCTATCTTCCAAAGTGCTTGCAACCCCTTCCAGCTTGCTGTCACATACAAATCTAATAAGTATACCGTCTACTCCATTATTCATTTTATTGATTTAACAAGCAGGCTATTTTAATCCAGTAGTTATTTTAGCCTTTGTTCAAGATTTTAATCAAGAAAATTTCTCCCACATGCAAATACAGAAAAATCTATTGAGTGGAAACATGATATACCCAAGAAACATGTAAACAGTTTATGTTAACATTATATTAAATATGTGTATTATCGGACTTCTCTTATTGTTTAAGTGGACCTTGTGCTTGCGAAATGTATCATATATGGTCATCTCATTGGAGATTGGGAACTAATATTCTCTCTCTACAGCATAGCAAGGGAGACAGACAACTTACAATTTATTCTGATTGTTTCAATGTATATATGTTACCCAGGGTTCTTTCAACCCAAAGCTCTTGGTAACTTTTACTCTGTGTGAGGTGGTGTCAGGAAATAAATCAGGGGAGACACGGCCATCCAACCGATAGATGGCTGGCACAAATAGGACAACACAAGAGTGCTTTCACTTAAAGCTAAACTTTGCTTAGTCTCAAGCACTTACACACGTCTGCAACAGGTTAGTAAAACACCTCCAACCCTCGATAATTGCCAAAGCTGAGTGTGGCTCTTGAGTGACACAGTGGCAAGCTTCCAGTGGCCAACTCTTCCATCTGCTGGTGGGGACCACAAGATGTACCTAGAGGGAGAGTCCAGAAGAGTCCAATTATCTCAAACTTTTCCCTCTTATTTATACATTAGTAATAGAATAACATGTCCCTTAAAGAAAACTTGTTAAGTAAGCAGTTTCAATGGTCAAGCAAGAGGTTACTTCTGATTATTGATTAACCAGGTGTGGGTTTTTCCAGAGTTTGCAGCCTTGAGGCCCCAATAAACTTTCCTAGGGGTACATCCTGCTCTTCTAAAATGCATGTATCAGCAACTTCAACACAATTCTTATCAGGAAGGACGCGGGGTCAAGCTGCCCTTTCCATGGCACCCAAAACTCCCTCTCCTCCTGCCTTGTAACTTACATCCCCAACCCCTTACACACACATCATCTCTCACTTTATCCTGAGCATAAGCGAGTGAGAGGACATCTAAGCCTGTTTCAAAAGGGTTATGTGCAAGAGTAACTTTTTGTGAGAGTCTAATTCATAATGTTAAATTGGGATATTAAGTAGCTCCATCCTGACAATTTATGGTCACCTATTCAAGGTAGTTCAGCCCAGGCCTTCTGTTTATTTAAAGCAAGCAGAAGCACTACAATAATATACCATATGTAATGGGTAAATTTCTTAAACTCTAACCTAACTTTGCTGGGACTTTATCAAGAATCAGAAAACTAGTTTGCAAAAAATATGAACTGACACAAAATTCAATCCACACTCAAGCTAAGCCTTTCATGTGGTTTAGAAATGTTTTTTAAAAACATTTCCCTTATGGTATTTTAGCATTCCATGCCCCTAGAATCCATGGTCCTAGTTGGCATTAGAAGCACAGGTATATAAAGCAGCTCAACTAGAACTGGTTAATCCTGGTAATATAGCCTTTTGATGCAAGATTTCTAGTACAGCTTTGCAGATCTATGAGGTGCCTATAATCATCCTATATTTTGAGTGTTTATTCAAACAGAATCCATACTTTATATTTTGCCTTGCTCCCCACATCTGCATGATGGATACATGTAGTATTTCAACCTTACAAACAAAATAAATTTTGGGGGCTAACTGGCTATGATACAGAGGATCGATTAGTAGTGTGCTGCATATCCAACAGCATAAAGATACAGAAACTGTATGTAGTAGATAAATGCCTTGACCCTTACATCACTGTGGGTATATCATGATGCCGCACCACACCTCCCGCCATTTCTACACTCCCTCTGAAGGTGCACAAGGAGAGGAGAGTCAATGCTTTCTCTCTACCATGCTCACCTGCATAGGTGCCATTTATTATTTGTCTGAACCTTTCATGAAATGATTTCACCCTGTTTCCTAGCCTCTTCTGGATTTTTAATACTATAATTGAACCCTAAAATATTGGTAACAGCCGGTGCCAGCTTCCCTACTCTTTCATTCTTAATGCTGTAACTCAGTGAAAAAAACAATTTGTTTTATCTCAAGCAAAGTGCAACGTATATGCTTTGTACAAAATGCTGAGAAAAGGTTAATAATATCTAATGCTGACAACTCACTGAAGATTGCAAATGCCACTTTTGAAACTTGACAACAGAACACATTATCTCTTGCTCTTTATTATTTTCATGTTCAAAAGTTTCCAAACTAGTTGCTCCTGTATTATTATTTTTTTAATCTTCTGTCAGTCTTTGGTAATTAGGACCTGATTAATCAAATTTGCTGCACCTCATTTTGCTGATTTTCCTCCCTTGAAATGGATCTTGCCTTTACCTAATGGATGATAGTGCTGATAACCAAGGACATTTTAATCACTGTGCACTGATGATAGACGATTTACCTGTTTAATTGAATTGTTATTTGACAGCATATTGTCTTTGGGGCTTGCATGCTTTGGATTCAGAAGTGGAAAGTATGTTATATGGCAATGTAAAAATTATCTGTTTATTTGCTGTCACTAGTTCATAAAAGGGGAACGGCTGACTTTATTTCCTTACTGTATGTAGAAAACCTTGGGTTTTTTAATTGTGCTTCTGGAGATATTTAATAACAAGTTTTATTGGTTTTGTTTTCCCATTTTCTTAGTTGGGGCTTCCAATTTAACACAAGCAAATAAATATATAGTATACTACAAATAAAGGGATATAGTCAGTCTTTTGAATGGGAATAATACTACTTCTTTACCTCACAGAGTATTGTGAAGAGTTACTAGTTAATGCTTGTAAACATACACATTATGAAAGTATTAAGTAAATGTAGTTTAGGGGCCAGATTTAGGGGTTATGATTGCTTTGTTCTTAAGGGTGGTTAATAAAACATAACAGAGTTTGTTTCATCACCTTTTTTTAGCAAAATACATTTATTTATTTATTTGATCTTTCCTTACAGTGTTGGAGAGCAAAATGAAATGAAATTGGATTGATGCATGAGAACCAAAAAGTGAAAGTTACCTATCTACTTGCACTTTCCATTACATGTGGAGCTGGTTGAAGAAAAAAGTTCAAATTTGTTTAAACACTTCATTTATATATTTTGGGAAATTAAAAATTATTTTTTTCAGTTAGAAACAACTTTTCATTTTGAAATCCAAGCTAATCATAGTAAAAAAAAATGGTAGAAATTAAAAATTATCAAAATTGAAACAAAACATTATAAATTATCAAAAAGGAAATGTTTCAATTGATTCAAATCATGCTTTGTTTGTTTGTTTCAGATTTTCTTTCCTCAAATCTTTGTCAAGATTTTGAAAAACTGTCCTATCTCAAATTGGGACAAAACATCAAAATCTCACTTTTCATGGGTTGGGAAAACTGATTGTCACCCAAGTCCTATTCTAAGTAAATTGTAAAAAATAAACATGTAAACATTATACATAGCTATAAACGGGGCTCGACAAGTGGGACTTCAGTTGTCCCTTTACAGGGGGGTGAAATTCACCCAGAGAAGAATCAGGCATAACAAGAATATTTGATTCACTTAAGCATATGTTTGATGAAGAGCCTTTTTTTTCCCTTCAGAAGGGTGTAAATATAGACTGTATGGCTCATATCCTCAGCACTAAACTAGTTAAGTCACTCAATTGCCCCTAAAGACTCCCAAGAGACACCCCAGAGAGTCCACTCTAAGTGGAAACTAGGACAAATTTACAAAGTATGAATATGTAAAAACAATACAAGCATATAGAGACAAAATTAGAAAGACCAAAGCACAAAATGAGATTAAGCTAGCTAGGGGAAGAGACGATAACAAGAAAACATTTTACAAATATGTTAGAAACAAGAGGAAGGCCAAGGACAAGGTAGGAAAGATGATAACAGAAAACACAGCAATGATTGACATGTTAAATGCCTTTTTCAGTTTTCACCAAAAAAGTTAGCAGTGATTGGATGTTTAACATAACAAACATCAGTGTAAATGGGGTAGGTCTGAGGTTGAAATAGGAAAAGAACAGGTTAAGAATTACTTAGACTAGTTAGATGTCTTGAGGTTGCAGCGCCTGATGAAATACATCCTAGAATACTTAAGGAACTGGCTGAAGTGATCTCTGAGCCATTAGCAATTTAGAAATAGTAGAAGACAGGAAAGATCCCAGAGCACTGGAAAAGGGCAAATATTGTACCTATCTATAAAAAGGGGACTAAAGACAGCCCAGGGAATTATATACCAGTCAGCTTAGCTTTGGTACCTGGAAAGATAGTGGAGTAAATAAACAAATGATCAATTTGTAAATACCTAGAAAAAACAACAGCCAACATGAATTTGTAAGAAAAAAATCATGTCATGTTGAACCAACCCAATATCCTTCTTTGACAGTGTAACAATCTTGTAGATAAGGGTAAAGTAGAAGATGTGATCTATGTCATCTTTAGTAAGGCTTTTAATACTGTCTCACATGACCTTTTCCTAAACTAGTCAAAGAAATATAGCCTAGATGACCCTACTATAAGATGTATTCACAACTGGTTGGAAAAGTGTACTCAGAGTATCTATCAATAGTTCACAATCCAACTGGAAGGATATTTCCAATGGCATCTCACAGGGATTTGTCCTGAATCCAGTTCTATTCAATATCTTCATAAATGATTTGGAAAATGGCATGGAGAGTACACTAATAAATCATTCATTCATTCATTCATGCCCGTCACCCCAACCGGGGTATGGGCCGCCAACAACAGATCTCCATAGTCTTCTATCCTGGGCCATTCGCTCTAGCTGGTTCCAGGTATAGCCCATTTTTTTGCTATCAACCTGAAGGTCGCGTCGCCAGGTATTTCTTGGGCGGCCTCTTTTCCGCTTGCCTTGGGGGTTCCACTGCAGTGCCTGTCTGGTGATGTTGGTTGGCTGCTTGCGTAGTGTATGTCCTATCCAGCCCCACCTTCTCCTTCTAATTTCTTCCTCTGCTGGGAGTTGATGGGTCCTCTCCAAGAGGTGGATGTTACTGATGGTGTCTGGCCAGCGGATCTGGAGAATCCTTCTGAGGCAGCTATTAATGAAGGTCTGGATCTTCCTGGTGGTTGTTTTGGTTGTCCTCCAGGTTTCAGCTCCATACAGTAAGACTGATTTCACGTTGGAGTTGAACAGTCGAATCTTTATTGCCAAAGACAGCTCTCTGGAGCTCCAGATGTTCTTGAGCTATAAGAAGGCTGCTCTTGCCTTACCAATCCTTACTTTGATGTCTGCGTCTGTGCCACCCTGCTGGTCAATGATGCTACCTAGGTAGGTGAAGGACTGCACTTCTTCCAGGGGGCTTCCATTCAGTGTGACTGGGTCGTTGCTGATGGAATTGATCCTAAGGATCTTGGTCTTGTCCTTGTGGATGTTGAGGCCAACCTGTGATGACGTGGCTGCCACTACGTTGGTCTTCTCTTGCATCTGCTGTTTACTGTGCGAAAGGAGTGCAAGGTCGTCGGCAAAGTCCAGGTCATCAAGCTGGGTCCACAATGACCATTGGATTCCATTCCTACGCTTGTAAGTGGATGTCTTCATAATCCAATCGATGATGAGAAGAAAGAGAAGTGGTGACAACAAGCATCCTTGTCTGACTCCGGTTCGCACCTGGAAGCTGTTTGTGAGCTGCCCTCCATGGATCACTCTACAGTGTATGCCGTCGTATGAATTCTTGATCAGGTTGACCACCTTTGCTGGGATGCCATTGTGCCGAAGGAGCTTCCAGAGGGTCTCTCGATCCATGCTATCGAATGCTTTCTCATAGTCAACAAAGTTGATGTACAACGAGGAGTTCCACTCCATAGACTGCTCGACTATGATGCGGAGCGTTGCTATCTGGTCCGTGCATGATCTGTTCTGCCGGAAACCTGCCTGTTCATCTCGTAGCTGTGGATCGACGGCATCCTTCATTCTCTCTAAGAGGACTCGGTTGAAGACCTTCCCTGGCACCGACAGGAGTGTGATTCCTCTATAGTTGGCACAGTTGCTGAGGTCTCCTTTCTTGGGGATTTTGATGAGATATCCCTCTTTCCAGTCAGCCGGAATCACTTCTTCTTCCCATATTTTCTCAAAGAGGGGGTACAGCATTTCCACTGAGGCATCCAGGTCTGCTTTCAGGGCCTCTGCTGGGATATCGTCAGGTCCAGCCGCCTTCCTGTTCTTCATCATGGTGATGGCTTTTCTGATCTCGTCTCTGGTTGGTTTATCACAATTGATTGGGAGGTCCTCGTTGGCTGGGTCGATGTCTGGTGGATTTGGTGGTGCTGGTCTGTTCAGGAGTTCCTCAAAGTGCTCCGCCCATCTGTTCATCTGTAGTTCTATTCCTGTTATAGACTTTCCCTGCTTGTCTTTAACGGGACGTTCTGACTTGCTGAACTTTCCAGACAGTCGCTTGGTAGTATCGTACAGCTGTTTCATGTTACCGCTGTATGCTGCCTGCTCTGCTTCTGCTGCCAGTCCATCCACATAATCTCTCTTGTCCTTCCTAATATTCCTCTTCACTGCTCTGTGGGCTTCAGCATACTCTTTTGAGCTTTGGCCTTTGCTGCTCTAGTCCTGCTGTTGTTGACTGCTGCCTTCTTCTTCTTTCTGTCTTCTATCTTTGTCAAGGACTCTGCTGTGATCCACTCTTTCTGCTGGTGTTTCTTAATTCCAAGCACTTCCTGGCATGCTGACCTAAGTGTGTCTCTCACTTTCTGCCATCTGTTGAGCACACTGTCTTCCTCTTCCTCAGACCGATCCTGTAGTACTGAAAACTTATTCTTCAGCGTCAATCCAAAATCTTCCTTGGTCTTATGGTCCTTCAGAAGGTTGACGTTGTACTTCGCTCTTCTGTCTGACGCGTCTATCCAGTTCTTCTTCAGCTTCAGCTTCAATCTGGCCACCACTAAGTGATGGTCGGACGCCACGTCTGCTCCTCTTCTAACTCTAACGTCCTGCAAGGATCTTCTGAACTTCTTGCTAATGCAGACATGGTCGATCTGGTTTTCTGTCATGCCTGCTGGCGATACCCAGGTACTCTTGTGGATCCGCTTGTGAGGAAAGATGCTGCCTCCTATGACCAGATTGTTAAGTGCACACAGATCCACAAATCTCTCTCCATTCTCACTCATCTCTCCCAGAGCATGGGTCCCCATGACTTGTTCGTATCCTGTGTTATCAGGTCCAATTTTGGCATTAAAGTCTCCCATAAGGATGGTAATGTCTTTGTCTGGGAGAGTCTCTAATATTTTCTGGAGTCTGTTGTAAAGTAGTCTTTGTCCTCCTCTTCACTGTCATTGGTTGGAGCGTAGCACTGAACAACATTCATCTTAATCCTCTTCATTTTAGTTCTGAAGGATGCTGTGATGATCCTGGGACCATGTGCCTCCCAACCAATCAGTGCTCTCTGTGCCTGCTTGGACAACATGAAGCCTACTCCCTGTGTGTGGTGTGCGTCGCTCTCTTCATGTCCTGAATACAGCAACAGCTCTCCTGTCAACAGTCGTCTCTGTCCAGCTTGCGTCCATCTTGTCTCGCTAATGCCTAGTAGGGTCAGGTTGTTGCTCCTCATCTCTGCTGCAACCTGCGCTGTCTTTCCTGACTCGTACATGGTCCTCACGTTCCATGTGCCAATGGTAATCCTCCTGGCTGCAAGAAGGGTGATTGGCTTAGTGGCTTCCTCGCGGCTTTCACCACCCAGCGTCATGCATCTTCGAGTTGAAGACCCTTCTTTTTCCAGGCTAAAAGTCTCTGTTAACTCTATTGTTGGCGTTTCTGTAGCAAGCTGATTTTTACAGGGTGGAGTTGCTAGCCCCACGCCCAACCCTCCTCCTTTACCCTGACTTGGGACAGGCAGATGGCCCCAAAGGACCTCTCTGGTGGAGTTACACTAATAAACACTTGCAGATTTTACCAAGCTAGCAGAGGGTTCAAGCACTTTGGAGAATAGGGTTAGAATTCAAAATGGTCTTGACAAACTGGAGAAATGGTCTGAACTAAATGTGATAAAATTCAATAAGGACAAATGGAAAGTACTACACTTAGGAAGGAATAAGTAACTGTACAAAGAAGGAGCACTTCAGAAAAGTATCTGAGGGCTACAGTGGATCACAAACTACCAGGTCATGTGCCACCGGAGGCATGTTGCACATATGTTAAGAAGAATATAATACAGTTGCAAAACAAAAACAAAACCTACATAATTCTGGGAAGTATTAGCCAAAATGTTGTAAACAAGACACAAGAAATAATTCTTCCTCTCTACTCACCACCAGTAAGACTTCAAGTGGAGTATTGTGTCCAATTCTGAACACTACACTTCAGGAAAGATGTGGACAAATTGAAGAAAGTCCAGAGGACAGCAACAAAACTGATTAAAGGTGTAGAAAACATGACATATGAGTAAAGATTTTGAAAAGTCTTCAAGTACACAAAAGGGTGTTATAAAGAGGAGAGGGATGAATTGTTGCCCTTTATCGTGAAGGACAGTACAAGAAGTAATGGGCTTAAATAGATTTAGGTTAGATATTAGGAAAAATTTCCTAACCGTCAGGGTAGTTAAGCACTGGAACAAATTATCTAGGGAGATGGTTGAATCAATGCCATTGAAGGTTTTTAAGAACAGGTTAGACAAACACCTGTCAAGGATGGTCTAGATAATGCTTAGTTCTGCCTCAGTGCAGGGACTGGACTAGATGATCTATCAAGGTCCCTTCCAGTCCTACATTTCTGTGATACTATGATTTTTGTCAGAAACAGGAGTACTCAGAAAGGATGTACTGATGAGAATATCACCCCCACCCACCTCTCCCCAATTGGAATTTAGATTGTTTCAGGTACATCACTCCAATCTGTGTCTGAATCAACCTACCTGAAGTCAAGGAGGCTCAGAGTATTTGTGGACAAAGTGTCCCTCCCACTCCTGTCTGACAGTCTCAGAATGGTGTTTGGGGGGGCACTTTACGCTCCCTGTCTGTAGTGGGAGGAGGATTTCAGAGTTGAGGATGTAGAGAGAGGAACAGGAGCAGGGTCAGGCCAGCAATAATACCATAGCAGAGTCTGTAGCTAGTTTCTCTGGTCCAATAAGATACTGGAAGATCAGGTGCCAGCTCATGCCGAAGCCCCAGATCAATTCACTTATTCATTAGCATAGATCAAAGTAATTGTTCAATATATAATAGTGTATTTGGTGTTTAAACTTCATGAAAATGAATGTGTTGTTACTTGAATCATTTTCACTTATCTCTATCCTGTTATAATGTAATAGCAAACATTTACGTTGTAAATACCCTTGTAACTCAATAACACAACAAACATGGCAGAAGCCTTGTGGAATGCAAATAAATAACTTTAACAAAAAAAAGGGCTGATTTCAAAGCTTGTGGTCATGATGTGTGACGATTGGAGGTCAAAGACTCTAAATGCATTCCTCATTCTCCATCAAAGGAAAAGCCCACTTGGGTAGTGACACCATAAGTGTGTTTTCTGTGAAAAGAAACTATAAGAATGGATTCAAGGAAAGATCCTTCATCTCTGGACTGTTTGGATTCTAACAAGGTGGAATAACTGAACAAAAAGATGAAGATCCCCCGAGTTATTCTGATTAGTCCTGAGAGACTTTTGGAAAACTGGCAGTTTATTAAATCACTACCACCATTTGGAATTATAGACTGTGACTCACCTGTACATATATTTTACCTGCTTTAACCTCTCAATAACTCTCACTTCCTTTCCTTAGCTAATAAACCTTTAATTAGTTTACTATGGAATTGGCTACCAGCATTGCCTTTTGTGCAAGATCTAGAATACTAATTAATCTGGGGTAAGGACTGGGAGCAACCTTATGTGATGTGATTTTTGGTTTAAGTGATATTTTATCACAAAGTCCAGTTTGTCTGGGTGGCAAGATCAACTGGAAAGTCTAAGGGGATTGTCTGTGACTCCATGGTAAGACTGGCACAGTGATCCAGGAGTTCACATTGGTCACTGGCTTGGTGAAAACTAATTATAGAGCACACCTCAGTTTGGGGTGTCTCCCTGTTTTCTGATAGTTTCCCCTGAGGTAAGCACTCATGGTTGTGAGCTACTTCAGACAGCATAACATGCAGCTTTCAGGGAGCTAGGCAGGTTGGTCTGAAACGGTGCCACAGAGACAGAGCCTGCCCTAGAAAAATATCTGCATCCTCAGGGCTCGTCCTCTTCAGGGATCCTAGTGGAGGTGCATAATTAATGGTTGGGGCATGCCTTTTTTCACTGCATTTCCTCTTTCTCCCCACATCCTCCATCCTCTGCACACCCTGAAGTGTCTATTTTCCTTGTTCTTTCTTTTTTAGTGGCTGCTGGAGTTTGATTGGGAAACGTAATCAGATATTAAAATATTTTTCTCAGAATTATAAACCAAAGCATTTAACTTCATCTTCTTTTATGCTGCAATTTTACTATGATTTAAAGGTACCTAAATGTCTAGCAATTATCTCTTTTTTACTGTTATTATAGCATACCTATGTTAATAGCAGAGCAACTGATAATGTGGTGAGAGCAAGAAAGAGGTATCAAAATAATAATAATAATAATAAAACCTTTTTAATTGAAACATATGCAGATGAAGCAATGTATAACTATAAACTATGTACTTCATGGCCTTACTTCATTGTCATACAATCTAGATTTCTGGACCATCAGCTTTACCAAGTATGCCTCAGGCATGGTGATATAAAAAAGAAAAGTATCATTAGTAAACATAATTGTCACATTTACAAATCTAGCTGCATTCCATTCCTCTTTCTCATCTCTCTAATGTCAGGTCTACACTACCACTTATATCGGTATCACTTACATCCCTCAGAAGTGTGAATAAGTCACCCCCACTCCCCCGAGCAACATAAGTTACATCGACCTAAGTGCCAGTGTGGACAGCACTGTGTCCGTGGGACAGCTACTGCCTCTTGCAGAGGTGGATTTATTATGCCGATGGGAGAGCCAGACACACTACAGATGTGTGGCTGCATCGGTGGAGCTGAGCCAATGTAGCGCCTCTTTTGTGGACTAGCCTAAGAGCACCACTCACGTGATAGAGATGGTAAGGGCACAAGGCCTGTCTGGAAGTTCACAGTTCTCCCATTCCTAGACCAGAACCAATGTACTGTGGACTGTGTGTACCAACTCTTTATCACCCAGCAGGTCTGACTGCATTTTGGACATCTGCGATTCCTCTATGGGAACTCGGAGACAGTGATATAGTAACACAACAGCCTTCTTACAGTAGTGTTGTTATTTAGTAGTAGGAACAAAGCATTTGATAAAAGGTTTATTAAACAAGCAGCCTACATGCAATTTAATCTAATTGTCCCATGTCATATTCTGTCACAATAATATATATGGAATTCTGTTCTATATAGGCTGCTGTTAACTGTGGGAAAATGTGCTGGGTTTGAATTAACTCAATGGCATCTCCATTTCATTTCAGTACAGGAAATTCCCAGTAGGCTCACACAAGATTGCCTGTTTGTATCCAGTACTCTTCATTGATGAGCCTTTTACAGTAAAACATTAGTCACTCCCAGTCCTCCCAAGCCATCAAGTTGGCTATGTAATCTGATGATGATGAGAGGAAGAAACATTAATTCTTTCAGGGATTTTCTTTATGCTTTAATTTGTGATTTTTTAGATATACCTCTGCCCCTCCTCACAAAAGTGAAGAAACCACAGAGTTATCCGAGAATGTAATCCTACTTTTTCTTTTATTTAGTTTTACAAGAATTTAAGAGATCAAAAAACGGCACAGAGATTTCCTCTGAACTGGTATGTAAAGTATTTCAGTCTCTCTCCAGTCTCAGTAGGAACAACTTTCTGATCCTATTATTTATTTGTGAAAGGCCTTTGTTTTCTTTTAAACAGTCTCAGGCTTTTTCTTTGATGTGAATGAGCTGAGAGTGAGCACACAACAGTCACTGTGAACACACGCATAGGCAACAACCAGTTACCTTCTACTGCTACCCAGTGTCCTCCCATAATGCTTTGTATCATGCTAAAAGTTCTTGTCCTATGTCATGACACTTCCTGCCCATTAGATGGGATGCAAAGCAGAGAATATCTCCAATATGAAATATTCTGCCATTTTTTCTCTGCCACATGGGAAGGTAGTTACAGAAAGCAGTGGCTTATTAAGAGAGTAATTCCTCACACCACATCCTTATTAACCATGTGCCAGCATTTCAAGGAAACTTAAAGTGGGCAGAGGAAGTTTAACAATAGCTTTCTTAGACTGACCAGTTCATCTCATTTTTTAATCTACTAAATTGGCTTCTTTGGTCATCCACCCACACACACAGTCCTTAGGGTGCTCATGAAGTCTGTTCCGGGCCTAGATCCAACAAACCTTAGTCACTTTCTTCCCCCCTCAGATAGTTTCTCCTTTTGCCTGCACAGAGCACACTGAACAAGTCTGTGTCATATGTTTCCTATCTATTTAGTCTGCTACTTCCTTCCTTAGTATGATGTGACCTGAGGGTTTGACAAGAGCCCCTTGACACAGGTTGCAACTACTCCTATCTGAAAACAGCCTGAGGTGGCCAGCTAGCAGCAATTAGATGTGCACTAGACTCCTTACAAGTTGCTTACTGCTGTACAAGTTCCCTTCTGACTAAGGTGTTCAGATCCCAAGAAGCCTCACTTTTTAGAACTTAGTATTTTTCTTTTGGATGAGGAGAGTGTCTGTTTGGCTGAGAAAGGCACAGACATTTTTAGAAAGAAAAATGGCAAAGAAAAAAGGATTAATCTGTGTGTTTGTCTTATTTATTTCAGAAAACAATGTCAGAGAAAGAAAATGTTAGTATAAACAGGAAATAGAGGTTCAGCACTATCCTTTCCTTATCCAGATCCCACAGAGGACTTAATAGGGTTGGAATCTGTATGTAGGAGTGGGGCAGGGGAGTCAGAGGCAAATACAGGAGCTGAACAAGCTGCAAGTTGGAAGCGGGCATTCTCACATTGGGTGGGAGCAGGCCTGAAGGCATCATTTCAGTTGCCTGTGTGGACTGGTGAAGATTCTCTAGAAAATGTCAGTGTTCCAGGTTCAATAAACGTTGTACAGCAACCTTTAGAATAGTGGAGATCTACCTTTCAGCTGCGAGTGAGAGAGAGGCACTGGGGCAGTGGTGGCCAGGAGGAGTACTTGGTAGGGCAGCTTTGACAGACCATATTATCAGGGCCACAGAATCACCACAGATGGACCTGGCATCTTGCAGATCCCCTGAGATCTGTGTGTATCCTAGAAGATATGTGGAGAAGTAAGGGCTGCTTTTCCTACTGTACTTCGCCTTCTGACACCAAAGTGCCTAAAATTACATGTTTTGTATACCTGCTGAAATGCCAGGGGGTTACCATCCATGCTTATTTTCTGACCAGTTTGTAGCCAATAAATAGCTTACTCTACTGTGTGTTCCTGCTGAATTTGATTCAGACTTTCAAGGAGGTTGTACCCAGCTACTCCAGACTGCATTTGTTTGACTTTGTTGCCCTTTGAACCTTTGCGCCACACTATGTCTTTTGTGGTGTGTCAACATGCATGATAGTCAAAATGCATACTTTGAATAATATGCTTAATCCAAAATTAGTTAGATTTGACGATTGGTAGCAGCCTATGATATGCATGTTTCTCTCTGATAAACTTTTAATAAACATTCTACTCTTTAATGCTACAAACAGCCCCTTAGAATACTACTTTGTGGCTACTCAATTCTCCAAAAGATGCAGAGGACATAATGAGAGTAACTCTTTGTTATATAAGGAACAAGAAGGGTATGAACTGCAGTTGTTTCAGGTGTGTTCCCTTCAATGACATTTGTTTCTTTTTACCTATACAGCCAAGTGGGAGGGAAATTAAAATTTCAGTAGGGGAAAGTGCTCAGCATCTTAGATGTCTATACAAAAATGCAAGGAATACGGAGAATAAACAGGAAGAACTGGAAGTCTTAGTACACAAGACACAGAGAGTTGGGATAAGCTTCATGACTGGAATATTGGCATACAGTGGCACACTTTGTTCAGAAAGGGCAGGCAAGCACAGAAAAAAGAATAGGTATGCTTGTTCTGAGATCTAGAATGATATGAGAGGCAAGTCAGTTAAAAGTCTCTGGGTGAAGATAAAAGGGAAAAAAAAACGGGAGTGATGTCATTTCATGGGGTTTACTATAGAGCACCAAATAAGGGGGAGGAGCTGGATGAGGCATTTCTAGACCAAACAACAGAAATATCTAAAACTCAAGACCTGCTACTAATGGAGCACTTTAATTACCAAGACAGCTGTTAGAAAAGTAATATAGCAAAACACAAAATGTCCAATAAGTTATTGGAATGTTCTGGAGACAACTTCTTATTTCAGAAAATGGAAGACATGATAGGAGGACAGCCATTTTAGACTTCATTTTGACTAACAGAAAATGGTTGTGAATCTGAAGGTGGAAGGTAATTTGGGTGAAAGTGATCATGAGATGATAGATTTCATGATTCTAATGAATGGAAGAAGTGAGAGCAGCAGATTAAGAACAACGTACTTAAAAAAAGATCAGACTTAAAAAAAACTCAAGGTACTATGGGAAGAAAATGTAAGGAAAATGGGCATTCAGGAGAGGTGGCAATTTTTCTCAAAGAGACAACATTAAAGGCAAAACAGCAAACTATCCTGCTATGAAGAAAAGCTGATAAGAATAGTAAAAGGCCAATACGGCTCCATCAAGAGTGCTTTAATGACCTGAAAATCAAAAAGGAATCCTACAAAAAGTGAAAACATGGGACACCATCAAGGACCTAACCACATCAGCCAAACCATCAGGGGCTCATTCACTTGCACATCTACCAATGTGATATATGCCATCATGTGCCAGCAATGCCCCTCTGCCATGTACATTGGCCAAATCGGACAGTCTCTACACAAAAGAATAAATGGACACAAATCTGACATCAGGAATTATAACATTCAAAAAACAGTAGGAGAACACTTCAATCTCCCTTGTCACTCAAAAACAGACCTAAAAGTGGCAATTCTTCAACAAAAATAAATAAAAAACAGACTGTAATGTGAAACTGCAGAACTGGAATTAATTTGCAAACTGGACACCATCAAATTAGGCCTGAATAAAGACTGAGAGTGGATGGGTCATTACAAAACCTAATTTCTCCCATACTAATTTCCCCCTACTGTTACTCACACCTTCTTATCAACTCTTTGAAATGGGAGACTCTCATTGCCACTACAAAAGTGATGTAACACTTTGAGAAACAAAATCCACCATCAGACACACAATACATACCCCTTGGTGATTAGAGCTGTTTTCAACTCTGGGGCAAAGGCCTATCAATCCACATGAATTTTAAGCTTGGGAGCTATCTACCATTTTTTCCGGTGGGCCATAAAACATGTCAAAGAAACACAATGTCCATGAGGAAGATAGGTCCAACATTTTCTAATCATAGAATCAATAAATCTGCTGGAATACTCGTGAATGTTCGGAATGACACTAGGAATAGCTGTCATGACCTTTGGCTTTTTTGAGAGGATTAGAAGGGGCACTGTGATGTAATTAGTAACTCTCAGCGAGTGGAAAGGATAGAGGAGAGACGGTAGATATTGAAATGTCAATTTAAGTAGGACTCAAAATTTGAACCAAATGAAAAATAATAGGAAGAGGATATTTGCAATGTTATGTTAGCTTTGTTTGTCCCAGGAAAGTAAAAAGACAAGGTGGGTCAGGTAATATCTTTTATTGGACCAGCTTCAGGTCCAGACCTGAAGGACTGTGTAGCTCAAATGCTTGACTCCATCACCAACAGAAGTTGGTCCAATGAAATGTATTACTTCACCCAGCTTGTCTCTCTAAGGAGATGATGCACATTTTTAATCTTTTTTTTTTAAATCCAAAAACATTCTAGGAATCTGGTATTGTCAGTCCATTGAGTGCATAACTAGGTCTCCTGCAGTATTAAGCACTTTGTCTACTGCTGAGCTTCATTTCCCCCTTCCACTTTACAGTGTTCTCATACTGGCTAGTTGTTTTGCAGATTCTCCCTAAATATCCTGCTGTGCATAATAGCTTCTGCTCTGTGTTTCTGTGTAACTAACCAGGGCTCCAGACACACATGCACCTTGATTATCTGCAAGGATAACACCAAGGACCTTCAGTTCCAAGGTCTGATTCTGTGATCATTGAAGTCAATGGTAAAGCACCCTGTGTTTTGATTAAAAGCACACAGTGATGTAGGCTCAAGTCTCAAAAGCACAAGCCTCTATCACTTGAGCCAAAATAATTCTTCCAATTTGCCCAGGGCTCATGGTAATAGACATGGTATAAAACACAAAATAAATTGACATATTTGGCTAATAGGTTAGCTTTAGAGACTGCCATTAAATATGAGGCTTTTATCTTTACGATGATATGAATGCAGGGGTCTGTACAACCTACACAGGACAGAGCTATGATCTACAGGGCTCTCTGAACTTCAGTACATATAGGAATTTCGAATGGCTGGGCAGGTTAGGTTATGGAAGAGGAACAGAGTTTCTGGATCTGTGCTTTGGTGAATCTTCTACCCATTTCTCTATATGAATCATTTGTGATCCTAGCTTCATTTCTGTGAAGGTATTCATTATTCACAAATATTCACCAAACTGTTCATAGAAACAACTAAGCCTTTGGAGTACTCATGAACTGTTCACTTCAACTACTGACGTATTTACTATTCACCATTTTTTGTGATTGGTCGCAGAGTAGGTTTTTTTTGTTTGTTTGTTTTTGCTTTTGTCTTCAAACAGGAGAATAGCAAATGGCAAAAACTCTTCTTCCACCATAAATACCCTTTTTGGCAAGCAAATATGGGTATTTATATGAATAATGATCATTCCACAAAACCTGAATAAAAACATATTTATGTGTAGGTTCACAATCAGAAAAGAACATGGGATACAAATGCAATCAGAAGAAGAGACATTCAGAATTTTAAATCAGTATTTAAGAGTATTGTTTGTACCTACCAGTTCTTCTGTCAGCTGTTGCTTGGACTTCCAGTTGAACATATGAAGCATTAGTTAATGCAGGCACAGGATAGATAAATTCTTATTTTGGGAGTTGTTGAGGGTAAGCAAAAGAAACAAAACTCTCTTTTCCCATCTACATTAACTGATAGTCCATTTCAGCACTGATACCTAAGATCCAGGTCTATTAAACAGTAAGTCTCCACACGCTGCTAGTTTTATCTGTCCATCAGGGCTAAATCTACACTAATCCTCACTATAGAATTGGAAATGGAATTGAAAGGGTGGTCCTCCTGGGGAATTCTATCTATTAGTTTACAAGCTGGATCTCAGTAAAGTCCTGTTGCTGCTGGTTATTTTTCAAACACATAAGATAGGACAGACATTATCTTTTTTGTTCTTCTACCACACTAGCCTGAGGTATCTGGGAAACATTTTTTCTCCATATCTTTAAAAATAAAAATAAAATGCTGTTCTCTTTCAAAATCCAGCATTTTTTATTTTTATGTGTGTCCTACAAGGAATGATCTTTGTAACATTAAAGTACATACTTATTTCCTTTCTTTGGTCTCAGTAGTTAGGGAGAATTCCCAGGCCCCAGCCTAGTTGCGACCAGGAAAAAGAAAGTGAATAAATACATTTGATACTTGACCTACATTTTGCACTAACACATCATATCAAGGGACTTCTAAAAATGTGCACATCTCAATGCTTTTTTAAAGTAAAGTAAAGAGTATCTAGAATGAAAATTCTGGACTCAAACATTTCCAAACTTTCAGTAGTTTGGGTCTGAATTTTACAACAGGGGCCATCTCTGCTAAGAATGAACAAACCTGTCTGAAATAAAATGAAAATCTTTCCCAGAAGCTAACAACAAAATGTTTTGGGATTTGAATATGTAATTTTGCATTTCTGCATTCTAGCCCAGACTGGAAAACCTAAAATAATAGTACAATGTGTAGGGATGTGTGTATATATATAGATTTAGGATAAGACTGCAAAATATTGAAGCACGTATATAGTGCTTTGATATTCTACATTGATTTAAAATTCTGTAGTAACTATTACTATAAACAGGACTTGGCACCATTATTGTAAAATGGGGAGAATAATTCTGCAGTGGATGGCAAAAGGAAACACCAGAAATGTAATGAAAGAACCTGCTTGTTTGAGATTTCCAAAAATGAGCTTTGAGTCTCTGAAGAGGAGGGTTGTGAGTCCTTCCTTATTCAAGGACCCTCCTATGGTCAGAGCTAATTTCACGTGGCATTTTGAAGAAGAGAATAAGTGGTCTTCCTACTCCACTAGAGTCTATGGGTATGTCTACACTACAAGAGTAGTTCGATTCAACTTAATTCGAATTTGTGGAATCGACCTTACGAAGTCGAATTTGTGTATCCACACTAAGGACAGTAATTCGACTTTGTGATTCCACACTAACGGGGCCAGCGTCGACTTTGGAAGCGGTGCACTGTGGGAAGCTATCCCACAGTTCCCGCAGTCCCCGCTGCCCATTGGAATGCTGGGTAGAGCCCCCAATGCCTGCTGGGGGAAAAAATGTGTCGAGGGTGGTTTTGGGTAACTGTCATTATTGAACCGTCAATCACGCCCTCCCTCCCTCCCCGAAAGCGCCTGCGGGCAATCTGTTCGTGCACTTTTCTGGTCAGTGACAGCGCGGACGCCACAGCACTGCGAGCATGGAGCCCGCTGCAGTTATGGCCGTTTTCACCTCCTCGCACCTTATCGTCCACCTCTTCCACAGTCAGCTGCTGAGAAATCGGGTGGTGCTGCAAGCACTGGTGGACCATAGGGGACGTTTTACCAACATCAACGTCGGGTGGCCAGGCAAGGTTCATGACACGCGTGTTTTCAGGAACTGTGGTCTGTTTAGACACCTGCAGGAAGGTAGTTTCTTCCCGGACCACAAAATAACTGTTGGGGATGTGCAGATGCCTATAGTGATCCTCGGGGACCCAGCCTACCCGCTAATGCCCTGGCTCATGAAGCCCTATACAGGCGCCTTGGACAGCGACAAGGAACTCTTCAAGTACCAGCGAGCAGCGAGCAGCGTGACCTGTGACTGTTCAGTTTCTTTACAGAGAAGCTGAACCTGCACCTGTTTCTTTACCCAGTTACTGTTGACTATCCTCTGCAGTTACATACCCCGTTCACCCCGTTTCCCCCACTTCCAACACATGTGTAAAAATAAAATACATGTTCCATTGTTTCTTAAGAAAGGTTTCTTTATTAATGACTTTGTGTTAAAGGGTTGAAACTGGGACGAAGACTGTGCTGGGTAGGGTGTGCGGTGCTGTAAAGATTGCCTCTGAACTCGAGGAATGACAGGCTCCTGCTCCTAGAGCGGTCCGCAGTGCCGGACTGGTTGTTTCAACGGAGCCTGCCATCCCTCCTTTTTGGGATTCTGCGTGCGGGGGCTATGTGACCTTGTGGCGGAGGAGGACGGATACAGATTCCTCTGCTGCGTGACTCAGCGGTCCAGGACAAGGACCGCTGCATAAGATCTGTAACCACCCTCCCCCGCTACAAAGTCACATCCCCCCCACCCACACAGAACCTGGAAACCACCTCCCATACCGACCAGGGTGCCTACTGACTGCACTGTGTGTGTGACCTGCTGCTGATCCTGCCCCCGTGTCTGTACCCTGGTAAAGGTGACTGTCCTGTCCAATTACCAACCCCCTTCCCCCCTTCAAACACAGTCTCCTCTAAAAGAACATGACGGAAACAGTAATTAACAGAAAAGTATTTTTTATTATCAACTAGCCAGTTAGGGGATGAAACTGGGACGGGGGCTTGGGTGAGGCGGGAAGGAAAGGACTTCTCAAAATTTAGGGTATGAGGGCTTTTGGGTACTTGAGCACTCTGCTGGGGTGCAGTGACAGTTTTAACGCCCCCTGGCGCCCCTCCTTCTGGTTATTTTGGGTGAGGGGGGTATGGGACTTTGTGGCGGGGGAGAGCGGTTGCAGATACACTGCAGGGGGGCTCTGTCCTCCTGCCTGCAGTCCTGCAGAACATGCACAAGGCGCCGGAGCGTGTCCGTTTGCTCCCTCATTAGTCCAAGCAGCGTTTGAGTCGCCTGCTTGTCTTCCTCACGCCACCTCTCCTCCCGTTCGCTATGTGAGCACTGGTACAGAGAGAGGGTCTCCCTCCACTGGCTCTGCTGGTCCGCCTCGTCTCGGGAGCAGCCCATAAGTTCAGCGAACATCTCATCCCGTGTCTTTTTCTTTCGCCGCCTAATCTTTGCCAGCCTCTGTGAGGGGGATGCTGTGGCAGGTCTGGAGACAGTCGAAGCTGTGTGATGGGGAAAAGGGAGTGAATTCCTTGCAAAGATACATTTTTGCGAACAATGAACACAGTCTAGTCTGTGTCTGTGAACAAGAGCATGCCAGCACCTATCTCGTGCGCACTCCTGCTGCAGGCAATCCGGAAAGCATAAACTCTGCCCCTGTTCACCCCATCGCAGTATCCCCCGATCCTTGGAATTCCGGGTTGAGATCCCAGTGCCTGATGGTGCAAATTTCATTGTCGTGGGTGGTTCTGGGTACATGTAGTCACTCATTCCTTCCTCCGGGAAAGCAACGGCAGACAATCATTTCGAGCCCGTTTTCCCTGGATTACCCTGGCAGACGCCATAGCGTGGCAACCATGGAGCCTGTTTTGCCTTTTGTCACTGTCACCGTATGTGTACTAGATGCCGCGGACGGAGGCGATTCAGCAGCGCTACACAGCAGCATTCATTTGCTTTTGCATGACAGCACAGATGGTTATCAGCCATACTGTACCATCTACCATGCCATTGTAAATTGGCAAGGTGATGATGGTTACCAGCCGTATTGCTTTATACCTTCTGCTGCTGTCATAGGTGCCCCTGGCCGAGATCAGCCGGGGGCGCAAAAGACAAAACTGGGAATGACTCCCCGAGTCAATCCCTCCTTTATGGTATCTAAAAATAGAATAATTCCTGCATAGAATATGGGGCTAGTGTAGTAGAGATCCAGTGTTTCAGAGAACCAGAGAGCACAGCCATTCCGTGTCAGATTATGCAGGAATGATGAGCTGCATGGCATTCACAGTGGGTGCTCCTGCAACAACCCCACCTGTTGCTTCCCTCCTCCCCCAGCCTTCCCGGGCTACTGTTGCAGTGTCCCCTGATTTGTGTGCTGAAGTAATACAGAATGCAGGAATAAGAAACAGTGACTTGTTACTGAAATGAAATGAGGGGAAGGCAGCCTCCAGCTGCTATGATTGTCCAGACAGGACATTAAGCAGTGTGGGGGACAGGAAAACAGCATCCTGCTGCTATGACAGTCCAGGCAGTACAGAATCTTTTCTTTACACATGAAGGGCGGGGGCTGATGGAGCTCAGCCCCGTTGCTATGATGAAGATGGTTAGCAGGCCGTCTACTTATGGGCTGATGACGAGGACGGGTACCAGTCGTATTGCACTACACCATCTACAGCAAGGCTGATGATGATGACGACGGATATCAGTCATACTGCACCATCAGCCACCCATGAGGCGGGGGGTGGGGGGTGGAGAGGATGCTGCAGTACAGTGCCGCAGCATCGCGTCTACAGCAGCATTCAGTACACGTAGGGTGACATTTAAAAGAGTCAAGAGACAATGAAATGAGGGGAAGGCAGCCTCCAGCTGCTATGATTGTCCAGACAGGACATTAAGCAGTGTGGGGGACAGGAAAACAGCATCCTGCTGCTATGACAGTCCAGGCAGTACAGAATCTTTTCTTTACACATGAAGGGCGGGGGCTGATGGAGCTCAGCCCCGTTGCTATGATGAAGATGGTTAGCAGGCCGTCTACTTATGGGCTGATGACGAGGACGGGTACCAGTCGTATTGCACTACACCATCTACAGCAAGGCTGATGATGATGACGACGGATATCAGTCATACTGCACCATCAGCCACCCATGAGGCGGGGGGTGGGGGGTGGAGAGGATGCTGCAGTACAGTGCCGCAGCATCGCGTCTACAGCAGCATTCAGTACACGTAGGGTGACATTTAAAAGAGTCAAGAGACAATTTTTTTTCCTTTTCCTTCTGGGGGTGTGGTAGGGGGGTACATTGACGAGCTATGCCCTGAACCACCGCGGACAATGTGTTTGACCATACAGGTATTGGGAGATCAGCCAAGAATGCAAATGCTTTTCGGAGACTGCAGGAACTGTGGGATACCTTGCGTCCTCAGTCCCCCCTCCCTCCATGAGCGTCCATTTGATTCTTTGGCTTTCCGTTACGCTTGTCACGCAGCAGCGTGCTGAGTCTCTGCTACGCCGTCTGTCCGGAGATTTTTTAAAAATACTTTGGACCAGGCGTAACATTACAGTAATTCCCCTAATTAGATGCAGGAGTCTCCGAGTGAGATCACCCTGAGGACGGTCACTGAAGGAGATAGAGAGCGCATGCTGCGTGAAAGCCGGCACAAACCAGGGGCCTATGCAGCCGTGCTCGGGGAGGTAATGCTTTCTGAGTACCTCATGAAAGCCTGGCGCGGAAACGTGTACTACCACGGAGCACCCAATAAGGCAGCTCTCCCCAGGAACCTCCTGCGGAGGCTTTTCGATTACCTCCAGGAGAGCTTCGTGGAGATCTCCCAGGAGGATTTCTGTTCTATCCCCATATATATAGACCTCCTTTTCACATAGTTCAGATTCCTGTTCCATTAATAATAAAAGTTTACATGTCCATGTCGAATTTAGTGCTACTCCCCTCGTCAGGGAGGAGTACAGAATTCGAACTAAAGAGCCCTCTATGTCGAATTAAATGGCTTCCTGGTGTGGACGGGTACATGGTTAATTCGAATTAACGCTGCTAAATTCGAATTAAAGTCCTAGTGTGGACCAGGCCTATGACCTAAATGAACTATTCTAAACCTGTACTGTGACAGACCTAAAATTCTCAAGGTCCAATAGAAAATGAACAAACAAACATAAAATGAGTGCAACCTTCTTATTGCAAATTTCACGCTTCTTAGTTCTGGCCACAATCAGAAGTGACAATATGGAGGAGATGTATAGTCATACAGTACTTAGACCATAAGCTTTCTGTGACAGAGGATATCTTTTTGTTGTGTGTTTATACAGTGCCTGGGACATCTGGGTGCTACTGCAATATAAATAAATAATAATACATACAATTATATGGTAGTATCTCAGTCTTATAATGGTTTCAGGGAACAACTGAATCTTTAAAATGATAATAAAATAATAACAATCATTAATAAATAACAACAAATATAATAATGAATACTATACTTCTTCTCTAGCACTTTCTAGTAGTAGCGCTGAAAGTGCTTTACAAAGGAGCTAAGTATTGTCCCCATTTTGCAGATGAGAAAAAGGAGGCCCAGAGAGGTGGACCTTTCCAAGGTCAGCTGCCAGGCTAGTGACAAAGCTGGGAATAGAATCTCATGTCTCTTGAGTCCCCACCCAATGCTCTAGCCACTAGGTCACACTGCCTCTTCAGTTTCATGAATATATTGGTGGATTTGGAAAATCCCACACTTTCCAGTCTGGCACACAACAAGACTCAATTCCCATGAATTTTTAGCCTCACCAGGACTAGACTAAAATGCTTGATAAAAGTTCACTTAAAGCTTCCAAACATTTGAATGCTTTCTTGGCATACCTACATTTCTGATATTTGCCCATCATTAATTTGCTATATGTAATGCCATCTCTTGTTGGGGAAGGTAGGAAAAGTAGGGGAAGGGTTTTCTCTGCTAGCACCAGGTTTAAAGATTCCACTGTCTTCTGATGCATTTTATTCATTTTGGGAACTGTAGCGGGGTGGTTAACCGCTCCTGCCCTTTTGGGGCTTTAAAACAGCCCTGGGAAGGGGCGTTAGGCTGGGCTGATTGGAGAAGTGGCTGCAGCTAGGGCAATGCCCCAAACTGAGCCACAGGGCCTTATAAGAAGGCCAGGGAAGCCAGAAGCAAAGACAGTCTCTCTCTCTCTCTCTCTCTAGCTGTAGAGGGAAAAGGGCCTGGCTGCAGGGAGCTACAGACAAAGTACCTGAGGGGAGCAGGGCTGGGGAGCTCCAGCCTGGAAAGCCCCAGGCTGCGGCCTAGCATTGGGCTAACAGGAACTGGGGGTTGCAGAGGCAGCCCAGGAGTAGGCCAAAGCAACAGGTCCAAACCCTCCTTGCTAGTGAAGAATAGGCTGATACTGCAGTCTGCCCCAGGACGTGGGGCTAGTCAATGACTGGCAGTGGCCACACACTGAGGCAAGGTGGGGATAGAGGGTGGGGGTTCCCTGAGAGGGGAGACCCTGAGAGAAAGGGGTTGCTTCCAGCGGGCAGCACCCCATGTAAAAGGGCACTGGGGTCCAGGGAGGGACTCAGGGCCAGGGAGCAGGCGGATCACTGGCCTGCAGAGGGCGCTCCGTGCGGGAAACCGAGCTAATTCCCCGGAGTCATCAGCAGGAGGCACCGCAGGGGTGAGTCCGACCTGTTACAGGAACCTATACATATAAACAGATTTTAAACCGGATTAGGCATGATTAGGTCCTAGTCACAACCAGCAGAGTAGAGGACATTAAAAGCCAATCTTGGCACATTTGCAAGAGGGGACATCCTGTTGGTCTGGAAATTAATAAACTGATGTGAAATTATAAATAATCAGCTCCAGCCCTTTCACCAATCCTGTGAAAATTATTTAAAAAAAAATCTTATAGCTGTGGGCTAATCAAAAGAAATAATCTAGTTACTGCAGAATGTTTTAAATGCCATTAATAAAAATGTTAGCATTCCAGGAGAGGTTGTTAGTTGACAGTAATCATGGATGCTGCATAGCAGCAGTAAGATCTAAAGAGGATTCTAAGGAAGAGGGGTTTAGAAATGTGGGTAAAAGCTTTGTGTGAATGTCAACAAGAAATTACCATTCCCACTATGCAGCAGTCTGCTTTTATGGAAATGTGCATTATGGTGTCAACTGTGTGGCTTCTGTTTCACATGAGGTGCAATCTCTTCCATGAGAGGCCAGTGCTGCTTGTTAGTTGCCCAAGACTATCAGAGACAGATACTCTCTCACTTCCTTACCCCTCGAGGAGGCGATCACTGTGGCAGATGTCGTACTTGAGCAATCCTTGAGTGCCAAGAATGGGTTAGTGGCCAGCCCTAGTGCAAAAGGGCTCCTCCCTCACTACTACCACACCCACACAAGACTGAACACACTGCATTCTATTGTGTTTGCCTCCGTGCCCTTATCAGGTGGACAGTAGGACATAGTGTCTAAAGGAGCCTTACAGTCTAAATCATATGAGTGCTACCACTGTGTCTTTAATTTAAAGTTCATGTTAGACAGTTGGGTTTGTTTTGTTCCTCCCTTGGATGTGCCAGCAGCATGTTCACAGCACACCAGTATGAGTTTCAAAATAAATAGCTGATTACAGAAAACCTGACATTGCTCTCCGAATCTCAAATGAAAACAATTATTTTCACCACAGGAATATTCTGCTTTGCATGCAGTTAGCTCTTTAATGTTATTTATTATTATTACTATTATTTTATTTTCTTGGCTATTCTCTCAACCTCTGGATCAAAAACCAAGCTGTGGTGCCCTGTGAGTCTCAAGCATAAGTGTTATAGTGCTTCTATATTACTATCTTTTGATGCTGAATAGAGTGTTTCAGGTTTCCTGGCTTTTCACTGGCTAAAACTCTTGCTTTTCTTGTTACCAATTTTAAGGTAGAGAGTAATTGCATAGCAGTGCTACAGAAAAACATGGGGTGGCCCAAATTCTTAAAAAAAATAAAAATTTGCTGCTCCATCATTGAGCCTACCTGTCATCATGTAGTTGTATTGCTTTCAGATAAACTACATGCGAATTAAAGGTACTACTTAATGGTGGCAAAATCTGACCCAAAGTAATTAACACTTAGTCCAACAGGCAAACTTTTAGTGAAATGATAAAATCTAAGAGCCATGGGAAGAACTCTTTGTGAATCCCTGGCTGAAGAAGATCCTAAAAGTGTGTATTTGGGAAGTATATTGTCTAGTCATGAGATGGTCTTTAAAGAGAGCTTCAGCCAGAAGAACTTCAGCAATTGAGACAATCAGGGTACCTCCTTCGTGATCTCTCGTGTTATCTACCTAAACTTAAAACATATGACAGATCTATAATTCCAAATCTTACTTTCTCCTTTCCTAGCAAGTATGTACCATTAGATTGTAATTTGTCCAGAGGATGACGTACACGGTAATAACCTCAAATGATGCAAAGGTTTCTTCTTTGGCATGTATCAGAGGGGTAGCCGTGTTAGTCTGGATCTGTATTCTTTGGCATGATTGCTCCTGATTTTCCAGTTACATTTTTTTTAAATGAACTTTCCATGCTGACTAGAAAATGTAAGAATCTCTTAATTGTAGAGTTTAATGTCACCCTTGGACTGAAAACATACCTGTAATAAATTCATTTAATTAAATAATGTTTTGTTTGTTTGCAATAATATAGTATTTCACACTATGCAAATAATTTCACACACAAAGTGAAACAGCCACATTTTCAAGAGAACAAAGTATACTTTTTGCTGCTGCAGTTTTAGCAATTTCCCCCCACCACTGGCAACAGAAAACTTCCTCCAGCATTTCAGAAAATGTGAAATTTACTAAAAGCGTCTTTTGTTCTGCTTCCTATTAAACAGCAACCTTCCATGTGTTTCGGTGGTTCAGGATTGTACAGTAAAATGCATAAAATAACGTTAAACTTGGCAAAAACAAAATTAGGAAGAAAGCTGGAGCACAAAGGAATGTTTATGGAGTCCAGAAAATGGTGTCACTATGTTTGTGCCTAAAGTCTCCATTTGCACTAAAGAAAATTGCATCTTGGAGTATATGACCAGGAGAATTATTAAAATATTGCTGACTCTTCCACTGATTGGCTGGTACTGATGGCATTTCTGTTGGTCTGTGTGTCTGTAACTCAATAACTTCTGAATGTTTCATTTCATGAGTTCCAAAATTTCAGGGAATGTCGAAGCTTCTGTGGAAAGAACGCTAGTAATTTTGGGGAATACTGAAAAATCGAAAGGGGGGATTTGCAAACACATGGCATATGTCTACAAAGCAATTAAACACCAGCCGCTGGCGCATGTCAGCTGACTTGGATTCAGGGGGCTGTAAAACTCTGGTGTAGATATTTGGCCTCAGGGTGGAGCCTGAGTTCTGGGACCCCACAATGGGGAAGGGTGCCACAGCCCATATTCCAACCCAAGCCCAAACATCTGCAGCCTGAGCTTCATAAGCCCTTTGTCAGCTGACAAGCTGTGTTTAATTGCCCTGCTATATGTTGAGCTCAACTATGGCTTCAAGTACCTGTGCAATTGTCTATCGATCAAACTGGTTGATGGTTCCCAGTAATGCCTTCCAGTAAAACAGTATCCCATCTCACCCTTGCTCCTCCTCTCAATAGATTTTGATGTGTTGACATCATGGATGACTTTTCTCTCAGACCAATAACATGTTGAGGGAAAGGGAGAAGAGGGGAACATGGGAGAAAGATGAGCATGGGGAGGGCACACAGTCCCGGGCATGGAGGGAGAATGGGGAGACCGGAGAATGGGAGGCATACAGAACCTCTGGTAGGGGGAGATTAGGGGACCCAGAGAGGTAGAAGAGGGCACACAGAGCCCCAACACGGAGCTATGGTGGGAATGGGGGTTGCATACAGTATGGGGGTTGCAGTACAGGCATGAGTATGATGTTGAAGAAAAACTCAGTTCTCGCTTTTTGTTTGGGTGCAGCAAAATCAAATACTTTATTATTTCTCCAGTAATTACAATGGAGGGAGAGAGTGCCATAGGACACAGGGTCCTGGACAGGTCTCTCAACTGGTAAACAATTACATCAAGCCTTTATACCTTTGTTACAGACAAGCTTAGACAATCATGGAGACAGTAAAAAGCAACAAATACATTTTGTTTATACATAAGCTTTTCTGCTATCTTACTAGAAAAAGCAAGACTGCACATTGCAAGGTCGTAATACTTTCACACAGTTCACTCTGTCTTACATTATCTTGCTTCTACAAATCTCACGCCATAAGGGTCACAGTATGGCCTGACTCTTGCTAACTGACTAACATGCATTAAAATCCCCTTCAAATTCTTATTAATTCTTTCCTTGCTTCCACACTCCCCCCTTTTGTACTTCTAGTACAACAAACAATTTCAAATCTCAATTCGCATTAAACCATGGAGTTTAGATTCTACAGCAGATATGTCAACCTGAGGGGATGTCAAGGGATGTAATGACAATGCATGATTAGCATGATCATGAAAGGTATTATTACTATAATTATGTTTTTTTCAAAAACAACAACAATAACATAATCCTAAACTAACTAACAACACGACAAACAATAACATTCCCATAGGAATAATATAATGGGGCTGTTGTACAATTTTGATCACAAAGCATAAAACATCATACCTAGTACATAAAGTAAACACTCTATAAGCTGTATGAAAGGCATTCTTTTCAGCTTAATATATATTCTAAAGCATGTGAATTTGCCCTTGCAATTCAGAGATTCTTTGAACCTTTGGTAACAATGAAAGCAAATTTTGAAACCGATCAGGCACTACCCTAGTCCAATCAAAATATACCTGAAATCTAAGAGCTACTTGCAACATTCTATCTGCATTCTATCTGCAGGCCAGTAAATGATATAATTGCCTGCAGCAGTGGTAAGATCAATATGTATATCTCGTCAGGTGTTATTCTAGGGGTACTGTCTATAAATCAGGTAGGTATACCAGGTGGTCTAATTTCCCAGATGTCTCGGCAAATAATTCAGTTCCACATGCATCCTCCCCATGGACCCAGCAGGATTCGGTATGTGGGAGCCCACACCCATCCTAACCGGTCCATATGCTTGGAAGGAGCACTGTGAATGTCCACACTTCCATCCAGAAAGTGTCCAAGTATGTCTTCATGACCACAGATCAGATGGTACTCCTGACGTGTCTGTAAGGGCAGTGGGCCAAGTCTGGTCTAGATCCCACTGCAATGCCTTCCCAGCCTCAGTGATATTGCAATACCATCTCTATCAGTAACTTCTGGGTCATAGAACTAAGGGCTGAAATGACATGTAACTTACCAACTCCAGCCTGTACTGAAGATAGCTGAGCTTCAAAAATAAGGCTAGTGGCCTTTTCTAGGTGGCCCAATTTCTTATCATGTTCTTTGCTTTTAAGATATTGGCCCTAGCCCACAGGGATCTGCTCAATTCCCTTTTTGTCCAGAGGAAATAACCCAGGCCTTCTGTTGTGCTAATCTAATGGCAGCCCCTTGTGAGCAATCTGGGTATGTAGAAGTGATTTGAAAACCTGATAAGGGCAATGTCATTTAAAATCCAATTAGGGAGGGCAATACATATGGAAGGATTTATCCAGAACACAGGGCGCAGCCTGTAGAATAAACCCCAAAATCCAATTAATACCACAGTCCCAAGCATGGGTCCCACAAATTTCTTCCTGCCAGTATGTAATTCTTTGTTTCTTCACCAGGGTCAGTTCTCAATGTCCTTTTCAGCCAGGAATTCCTGGACTTTGGCAATGTCAGTGGAGTGAGTGTGTCTTCTTCTTTCCCAAAACAATTGTGGTTTAGCATCCTACAGGGGAGAGGTTGCCAGCACATATCACCCTGTAATGGCTTTGCTTCTTATTGAAAAGTCTAAAGGCACAGTTAGTCTGTCAGTGGACAAGGGAGAGGTTGCCAGTACGGCACCTTGTCCTTTTTCCTGCTGTCCAGAAGCACAGTGGAACTAGAAGAAAGAATAGGGTAATCATCAGTAGGAAAATTCTCCTGATGCGGAGGGGTCTTTTTTTCAGTGAGAATCCTGGGTCCAAGCAGTCAGTCTGTGGCACTGCACAACGGTGTTGGTAGTCAGCAGGACTTGGAAAGGGCCTTTCCAGCGTGGAGCCAAGGCAGTCCTTCGTTGATGGATCTTTATGTAGACCCAGGCTCCTGGTCCCAAGGAGTGGCAAGGTTGCACAGGATCCTTCGGTAGTGCTTCCTTCACCTGTGTATAAAAAGACTTAACACATTTCATTAGTGCCTGACAATACTTAAGCATTATGTTATCCAGCAAATGAATGTCCATCTGAGCTGGGGTTAGTGGGGATGCAGTTAGTAGGCGCATTGGGTGTCCTGTCAAAATTTCATGAGGGCCGAGTCCAGTCTTTCAATTGGGAATGGCTCTCATACACATCAGTGCCAAAGGAAGGGCATCTGGCCACTTCAAGTGTGTCTCAGCACAAATCTTGGCCAGTTTATTTTTTGTAAGTCCCGTTCTGGCGTTCCACTGTCCCAACTGTGGGTGGTGAGGGCAGTGAGTTGCACATAACCCCTTTACAATCTGTCCAGTAAAATGAGTTCCAGGATCACTGTTGATAGTCACAGGGATGCCAAAACGTGGTACAAAATCTGTAAGCAAAGACATCTACTGTCCTGCAGGGAAAAGCTTCAACCCAAGTGGTAAATACATCAACTAAAACTAATACATATTCATAACCACAACATTTAGACATTTCAATAAAATCAATCTGAATATTTACAAAAGGTCCCCAAGGAGGAGAGTGGACTGGGCGCTGCACACCAATCTCATGTAACTGCAGCAACCATTCCCCCCCTCTTCCCTTGGTAGGCAGCCAAGCGGTGTCCTTGACTGGGGCCAGCGCATGTTAGCCATTCTCTTTTTTCTCTCTTCTTGGCGTTTTTTTTTTCTTTTTTTTTTCGTTAACATACAAAGGAAACTTTTACCCTTTACTTATACACCTTCTTTTATACCATGAACACATAAACATTACTGTTATACAGTACATTAGTCTTATTATTCAATGTATGCCACATATACCCTTTCACTAAAATAACCTTATTACAGAACTTTGGAACAACAAGCCAGGACAAGCACACCCACTTTGAGAAGTTCACTTAATATAACCTCTAGTCCAATAGCTTTCCACCATCCCCAGCCCTCTGGCTAAAAGTCTGAGGTAGCCAGAAGGATCCCATGTACAATATGGGGAGTGGGTTAACTTTTCATGTCCTTGCTTCCAAAGACTGTCAGTATGATTTTAACAACAATTCTCAATTAAAAGATTTGGCCAATGTAGTTTCTTTCTCTTACTGAAGAAAATGTATTAGACTTTAGTATATCACATTTTTCTGATGTAACCAAACACTTTGTATTCTAAGTTGAACAAAACAAGTATCTGCATTGCAATGCAACATTTTCGCTCGATGTCAAATCAGACCATCTCATGAAAATATTAAACACAACAATTTTGGCCACGAGACAAACACCACAAGACAGAACATAGAACACACAACATAATTGTGACTGCCAGTAAATCATAGTACGTTGAATGCTGTACAGCTGGCATTAATGTTCTTAGATTATCTGAAAGACAAAAACAGAGGTCCACCCCTTCGGGGCAGTTAAATACTTAAAATATACAAATACTCTTGTTGATTCTAGGCAAAACAGAGGAATTACCCCATATTTTCTCGTATGTGCTTCTTAGACAGCCCTGGTTCAGCCCTCTACCTTATCAGTTAGTTAATTTGCATTAACACAGATGCTCTCCGGCTTGCTTTTTTTACTGTTAACTCCTGCTTTTAAACACTGACAGAAAACATCACCTCTTACAGTGCCGTTAGAGCCTAATACAATTTTAATTACATAGCACTATATCCATTTTTCAGCTAATTCAACAAAATTGGTCACAGCCAAATTATTACAATCTAATAAATTTATTTGCCTGAATTCATTCACAAACATGTCAAAGACACCAAAAAACTGTTCTCTTTAGCATTTTTACAAAGCTCAACCGCTGTTCCCTCCAGCAACTCCCTTCCAACAGCCACTTTACCAATTCAAATCACCGTTCCAAATATCCTTCTGAGTATTTGAAATTCTCATGGTCATATTCACTTACTCCGTCTTTCCACTACTCCCTCAAAAGTTTCCAACGTATTTTCCAATCTCTCTGTCTGTTGCCTGCCCGTCTGGGCCCGATCCTTTTTCTCGCTGAGCCGTCCCTATCCTAGGCACAACTTGTGCCACTACCAGTTTAGCTAGGAGGGTGGGCTTCACAACTAGCCCCCACCCTTCTGGTCTTTTCCCTAAAACATTTTTACTCCCAAACTACTCGAGTCCTCCCTAGTAAGGCTTGCCACCTGGGCAAAAATACATGGCCATTGGGTAAAGGCCATTTACTTAACACATAATCCAAACCCCTTTGGGGGTCTACCCAGAGACCCACCCATTTGTCTGCTGACACTTAAACAGAAAAGAAAAGTACACAGAGAGCAGAGAAAATTACAGTCTAAGCCAGATTTTTCCACTTCTATTACATTGTCCATCACAGGGGGCGGGACAGAATTATCTCAATACAACCTCAGAGCTTCATCGCACACATGGCTTCCACCCTGAGGAATTACGAACGAGAAGTTCAGTTCCGCTCACACACCCAACGCCCAAATGAACAGAGCAGAAAAACAACAGTAACCGGTTAAACAAAACAGAACAAAACTAAATAGTGCACCAAAACCAAATAGTGTTTCCTTATTCTATTAGAGCTCACCTTTAATCATGCAATCCTTATCATATAACACCAACAATACCAAACAAAGCAAACACAAAATAACAAGGGTAAAACAGATAGATGGTGTAAATTCTGCAGGGCTCCCCCATTATTAAGTGCTCACCAAACTGTGACAAATTCCTGTTACTAATTTATCCCTCATGTCAGGTGATCAGACTGACAGAGCACATAATCAAACTTTAAAGCTTCATTAAAAATAATAAAACAACAATGGAGAGTATTGGGAATGCTCCCACCTCACACAGGAAAAACATGAATGCCCCAAGCCTTAAACCACTTTAATACTCACACATGTCTCACTGGGAAGTTAAGCTTTGCAAATATAATTCCAATTCTGTAACTTGTACTGCCTTTGGTTTGCCTGTCTCTATTTTCCACAAGCAGCTGGGGCTGAAAGCAGTTTTCCTTTGCACTTAGCATAGTCTGCAGTGATTCTCGACCTTGAACACAAAACAACTTCTCCTATCTCTGGGTGAAGCCGAATTTCAAATTAACCCGTTCCTAGACAAATTGCTCACACTGTGTCAGAGGTTTTTCTTTGTGATTAAAGCTCCACTGAGATATATGATCTTATCTAGATTGAAGGTACCTTCTAATGGGCATTATTTAGATGGCTTTTCACGCATATACAGATTCCAATCATTTAAATACCTGCAAGTTTTAGGACCATAATGTACGTACATGTAATATGCTGGGGTACCCTTAGGGGGTGAGGTGGAATATTTAGACAGTCCCTTACCCATTTTCTACTAAGGAGATGATCAGACTGTCAGTAGCCCACACGGAAGGGAAAGGGGAGGGAAGATGGATTCACACACCCCTAGACCCAGGCAGCTTCCTCGCCGGACTATGCCAGGCTGAGTCAGCCCACCGTGGGTCGGATCTCCTAAAGATCCACTAGTTACCGGGCTAGCCCGGTAACAGCCACTCACACTGGTGTACACACACACACACCAAGGCCTCTTTTTCTTCCTTTTTCTCTTTTTTAACCTTTTTTTTTTTTTTAACCACGATGCATCTTTACCTGGTCCGGACCAATACCATGAGGCGGTATGACAACCCCTCTTGAGGCGGTAAAAACCCCTCAGCACCGGTGCATTCTAATGCATTTACCTATGCATTACCTTATGCATTACCTTATGCATTTCCTTGGCCAACTCAGCAGTTCCCAGTACTGCTATAAACTAACCTTATTGGGGCCTCTCCCCAATACCACTTTGCATCTGATCCTGCTGCACAGTCAATAAGTTCAGATGGCGTGAGCCCAACAGAGACAGACGTCCTCACGGAAAGTCCTCCTCCGATACCCCAATAGAGATTTCAAAAGGTCTCATACCTCTCATGTGGCGCCATGGGGTTCGAAGGGGAATGATCCGTAGTAGTTGTCTGTGGGTCCGTGGGCGTTGCCATCCCGGACGAGCCCCCAAATTGTTGAAGAAAAACTCAGTTCTCACTTTTTGTTTGGGTGCAGCAAAATCAAATACTTTATTATTTCTCCAGTAATTACAATGGAGGGAGAGAGTGCCATAGGACACAGGGTCCTGGACAGGTCTCTCAACTGGTAAACAATTACATCAAGCCTTTATACCTTTGTTACAGACAAGCTTAGACAATCATGGAGACAGTAAAAAGCAACAAATACATTTTGTTTATACATAAGCTTTTCTGCAAGACTGCACATTGCAAGGTCGTAATACTTTCACACAGTTCACTCTGTCTTACATTATCTTGCTTCTACAAATCTCACGTCATAAGGGTCACAGTATGGCCTGACTCTTGCTAACTGACTAACATGCATTAAAATCCCCTTCAAATCCTTATTAATTCTTTCCTTGCTTCCACAATGACACTGGGGGGCACTGGTATAGAGGGAGGGAATGGGGGTACATTGAACCCCTGGCAGGGGAAAATTTGGGGGGATTGCAGAGAGTCCCTGCAATAGATAAGGATAAGAGGTAGCATACATGGAGCTTGTGGGTTGGAATGAAGGAATTTAAGGTGCCTCTGGCGTGTATAATGAGTTTGTCCTACAGAAGCTACAAAGCATAAGATCCCCTATTTATATTAAACACTTGAATCCTCCCATAGCCAGAGACTACCTCAAATGAATAGGAGTTGTGCAAAACAGCCAGAAGGAGTATGTTTTCTATGTTCTTGTGACATACCCAGTAGCACTACTGCAGCACTAAAGTTCACGATTTGCTAATGTCTAAGAAGTCTTGTAAAAAAAGTTGCTGGCTTATGATTAACAGAGAAGCAGCTTTTGCAAGGTGAAATGTGCTTTTTAGAACAAAATTGTAGTTCCATTTAAGTCAAAAGGAGTTTTGCTATTAACTTCAAGGAAATCAAGATTTGGCTCTCAATCTTTTGAGCGATTACTACTTCTATGGTTTAGACCGATGATTTGCCACATGCTGTGAAGGTTCATTGGAGTTATTCTTATCTGATGATATTCAGGAAGCATCTTAGAAACCTAAATTGAAAGCGAAGTAGGCCACCTTAAAAAAATAAATTTGATCTGTAGCATGATATATGAGATGTATATTTTAAAATGTGAATTTAGTTAACTTATTTCACACCCTTAGATTTATTTTGTGTGTCTGCATCATAAATGATTCTTGTTTATTATGCAACAGATTATGGCTTGCAAAAAGCATACATTCCACATTGTTGTACATGTCTAAATAAAAGTATCTTGGCACAGTTGGAGCCTCTCCAATATCACAGTTTAATAATAATAATAATAAAATTATATTTGATTTATATAGCAGTTTCTATACTAAAGGATTCCAATTTTTTTTACGAAGTATGCACCCAGAACTGAAGTCCTTACTCAGACAAGTGGTCCCATTAACTTATTGGCCCATGTGAGTGATGGCTGAAGGACATATCATATATAACATATATGGAGTAATAGCTTGACTACAACAATGAATCATTGCAGGAGAAGAGGATGGTAGCCTGTCAGACAAGAAAAGCTTTGCAAACAGAAAAAAAGAGGAGGGAAGTCCTGGGAGAAATCTCTACTATTAGCAAAATGCCACTTGGTCTTTGGGGCTAACAAGTCGGTTGGTGTTATTTAGCATAGTTGTACTGAAGTCAATGGAGTATCAAAAATTTACGTCACTAGAGGCTCTTGATTCTTAGGCAAATTATGCAAAACAGACAGGGCATTGGCTTTTAAGGTCTCATAATCTGAACAAAACAAATGTACCTCAGAATACTGAAGGGCTGAGTTAACACAGCTAAGATTTGAGCTTTGTGCCTAGAAAACAGCTATACATGTCCATCCTAATGGTTTGGTCCCTAGAGCCATCTCTTCCAGCAGTAACTACTGCAATAGTGCTGGTCTTTGGGTAAATAGTCTACAAAAACATGTATGGTATGATGAAACATGGTTTATGCAAGTACACGGACACATTAAAAGTTTAAGCTCCTGACTCTGGTCTCACTTACACCTGCAGGAACTCCAGAGAAATCAAGGGTGTTAGCTGTCATAGCTTTTGAATGCCTCTTCTCTGGAGTGTTTTCTTAGGTGGAACCTCTGGGTCTTCACTGCTCTGCAGCTTTGTAATTGCTCTCTTCCTCTGCAGGACAGAGCAGCTTAGCTAGGAAGGGTGATAGATGGATCCTTTCAAAATAACAGAAATTAGTAGGTTCATATATTTCTCTCCCATGAGATTTCCAGCCTATTTTTACAGGCCCATGAGATCTGCACACCACTTCAGAGAAGCAACTGAAATTTTGGAGACATATTTGAACAACCCAACCTCTGAACCTTTTGAGGTTTGTTATTCCTTAATGCGTGATCTCATTTTCAGTTAAGTTATGGTTACTGCTGCTAGACTGCAGTTTCCTTATATTTTATCATGGCCTCTAGGAAAGAAGATTCTCTCAATGATTTCTGAACAGATTAATCCAGTTGAAAGAGCAGAAGTGGAAAAATTAGCAGTGTGGAGAGCAGCACTGCTGAATTTGAGATGTTGTAGATATGTTGGGTCAGATCCTCAGCTGATTCCAATGCCTTTATTTATTGATTCCAGTTTAGTTATGTTGTGTTACACCCACTTTGGCTCAGGAGATGTACGTACTATGTACTCATATCAGAACTTGAGGTCCAAATGGCTCTGAGCTTGGGGGAAATTTGTTCCACTTCCAAACTTCATCTAATATGTGAATCAAACCCAAGATCCACACCCCAACTCTGAAGAAGTCTGTATCTAGATCTTAACTCAGAGGCTTAGGTTCCCCACTGATACTGCTATCTTCTGCTTTACAAATGCACACCCTTTTTTCCCCTTTCAGCTGATTAATGTATAGGGTTTCATTAATATCAGCCCTTTGTAATGACTCACTTATTCAGCTGAAATGGAGTATGAAAAAATAAGCCAAGAGGATACTCTAAAAGTACTGGACTCAAATTATGTCTATTAGCCATTGGTTCTCATTTGGGCCAATGTAGAGCCACATTTGGGCAGGGGAAGCGATTAGAAAGATTTTGCCTAAAATGGAGCAATCCCTTAAGAAGCAGAGCTATAAGGATTATATTCAGTTTCTATGCAGAAGGAACAAGTATAGATGAGACTTCATGGGCCCTCTGCTTTCCCTTGTATATCTGATAAAGAGCCAACTGACCCGGCAACAGTGGTAGAGTATCTATTTTCTTCTTGAAGGCAGAACTCTTTGGGGAATCCTAAAGGTATACAATGTGTAATTGAACACAAGCATTTCCCCAAGTATTTTTCTTATAACTCCTGAATTCCGACTGAAATCACATCATTACTCCATGCATGGCAGAAGCCACTCTATATTCTTACCAAATCCCGCTCAGAGTGCCAATCAAAATGCATTCACGCTGTGTCTGAGAGTACAGTACCTCTGTCTAATTAAATGGGTAACTTAGGAGAAACATGTTCCTGCAAAATGGGAGCACTGCGTTTTCAGCAGATGTCACTGTATTTCTCTGTGGAGCAAACACTCTGATGTGTGTTCAGACTATTAAGCTACCTGTGTAAGGAAGAAAATAGAGACAAAAATCTGCTTACTACAGCAGTGTTCCACTCCTGCAGTAGCTGTTAGGCTGAAGATCTTGTTGTGTCCTCTGAAATGCATGTCACCTTCCAGTTCTCTTGTTTGTACACTGTTGCCGCAACACAAAACTTCAATGAGCACTCATGCAGCAACTTCAAGTCTGATGTCTTAGTTTCCCCTTACTGATCATCATAAAATGTACATAGAGACTAGCAGTCAAAGCTGGTCAGTGATTTAGAGAAGTATCCCTTTCTTAAATTCAGCTTTGTTAAATTAATATTATAATATGTATGTTTTATAGTTAGAACAAGCGTGTTAGGGTATGTCATCACTGTAGAGTTAACCCAGGCTCCTATTCGGCTGTTGCCCCAACAACCCTCCCATAAACACACACACAAAACACTCTCACCGAAGTTTGTTGGTGCTTTAAACCTGGGCTAACTGGCCCAGATGGGAGTATAGGCTAGAGTCCAGGTGTTGCATTCACCTGGGCTGGTAACCTGCCAGCCTTGCAACGAGGATGCATGCTAAATCACTCAAGTGCTGATAGTCTTCCAATGTCGTCTCACAATTCCCCCCATATACCCAGGAGGACAGACAAGTTCTCCCACAATTTTCTGGGAAAGAAATTTGCTTGTTCAACCTATTACAGCAGAAAGAAACATGGGATATGCCCCCAGAAGTCCTAGCAACACACGTGGGTGAGTGTAAAGCCAGTGAAGATTCAGTAATTTGAGCGTGGCTTTGAAATCTGGCTGCGGACACCCAGACTAGGGTAATCTGGGGGTTTAGACATAGGTGCTGATCTCCTGCGTTAATTCTGCAGAGAATACACACCCTTAACTATTAAAGCAGACAGGTAGGAGTGAGGATGTGGGCTCTGTTCCCATTGCTTCATAGCAGTGTTATGAGGTTTAATCAACTAATGTCTGCAAAGCACTTTTAATCCTCTTCTTGGACCTACTAAGCAATATGTAACTGAGAAATGATGTTTTTTTTAACAATTGATTTTTAAAGTCATTAATGTATTACTGCTCTTTATGTAATTGATCGTTAAGACTTTAAAATTTGATCTTGCAGTCCTTACTCAGACAACTCTCCCATGGAGATCAATACAGAACTGGGCCCAGGCAGTCCAACTCATCATTCTTCACATTTGATTAGCACTGCAGAGAGGTGAAAAAACTTACCCTTAAAGGGGTTCCTTTCTCTTCCCATTTAGGATAATTATGAAAGTCATCATTAAAATCTATTTATATTTCACACTCTATTGATCTCTCACTGCATAGCCAATCATTTAAAGCATTCTGGCAAATATATTAAAGACTTCATAACCGAGCAGTGTATATAGAAAACAGAGGGTGACAAGACTTTGTTCTGAATATTTAAAACCCTATTTCAAAGGAAGCTTTTTTCAATACTTGTGTTTTATTGCTTTCAAGGCATCCAGCCTTGGACATTCCATAGTCAGTTGTTATTAACATAGGACCAGATCACTTCTTCTGCCTTTGTAGACATCAAGGATGAAAACCCAGCAAATCCCTATTTGGGGCACCTGGAATGGAGACATTCTGCCTCATTTGTATCATTCCTCCCTGACATCCAGGGAAGATGTGGTCACCCAACCTCCATCATTCTTGTTAGCCAGAAAGTTTGTTTTTCTTCTCCAAATTCCTTGATGCCAGTACCTTCAATTTGGGAAGGGACCTAGTTATTATATGTCACCCAGGAAAACTTATACAGAAATTAAATTCTAGTATTCATAATACAGATCCCCCTTCTTTGTGGCTTCAGAGAGACCAAGATGCAAGAGAACTGGTACAGTTCTGCTAATCAAGGGTCATGAGTTGTGTACTTAATTGCTAACTAACTGTTCTCATATTTGGCTGTAGAATTGAGGTTTGACATTTGTTACTTTGTTTGACTAGTATTTCTGGAGGATCTCTTCACAAGAGCATTGATTTGGAGCAGGGAAGGGTTAGGGAAGAAACGGGATCAGGGCAGATCTATCATCTATTGGTATTATCAGCTACAGAGAAACTCTGCTTTTGTTCCACACCCTGTGGTGGAGGATTCCTTTCCTACAGACACGAGATTAAAAAAATAACAACACTATTTAAAGCAAAGTTAACTCAATTGAGTTAGCTTAATTTGATTACTAATTAATTAATTTGAAACTCCCATTAACACCCGTCGTTCAGTAGCACAAATTGGAGGGTCCTGGGAAGGGGTGAATGCGCCCTCACCCAAGAGTTCTTCACTTGTTTGAAGTTCTATAGGCCATGGAGCTGGGGGACAATGGTCCAACCACCTTTAAGCAGTGGTCCCACACTAAATCAGGTTCTGTACTAAACTATCTTGCAACACATCTGCAATTTGTCCCATCCACCCCTCCATACAGATGGAGGGGATGCCAGGCAAAACTTCAGTGAGTTGTGTTTCAAGCTGGCACATGGGGAGTCCATTCCTGTACAGCAGAGCACAGGAGAGTCCTCGGAGAATTTGATTTCTGGTGGCATCAGCTCACGCACTATATGGGTAAAAGAAAGTGGAGGTGCACCAGCTGAGTGAGGCCTAGAATCCCTGTGGGAGGAGCAAGGGGATCAGAATACACCTCAATGTGGTCTCTGCTGTGGGGGTGGGGACCAGAATTTGCTCCTTCCCAAGCAATACCTGAATTGGCACCACTTCATCATCTATAATATGACCAGCTAATATGATCATTAGTATTAATCTGAGCCTAACTTGGGTATTAAGGATTGTTTCCAATTGTATCATATCATCATAGGACTATAAGGGACCTTGAGAGATCATCTACTCCAATCCCCTTCATTCATGGCACAGCTAAGTATTATCTAGACAATCCCTGACTAGTGATTGTCTAACCTGCTCTTAAAAATCTGTAATAATGGAAGTTCCACAACCTCCCTGGGAAATTTATTCCAGTGTTTAACTACCCTGACAGTTAGGAAGTTTTTTCTTAATGTCAAACGTAAACCACCCTTGCAGCAATTTAAGCCTGTTGTTTCTTGTCCTATCCTCAGAGCCTAAGGAGAATATTTTTCTCCCGCCTCCTTGTAACAACCTTTTATGTTCTTGAAAGCTGTCATCATGTCCCCCCTCTAGACTAAACAAACCCATTTTTTTAATCTTTCCTCATAGGTCATGTTTTCTAGACCTTCAATCAATTTTGTAGCTTTTCTCTGGACTTTCTCCAATTTGTTCACATCTTTTCTAAAATGTGGTGCCCAGAACTGGACACAATTCTCCAGATGAGGCCTAATAAGCATAGAGTAGACCAGAAGAATTACTTCTCTCATCTTGCTTACAACACTCCTCCTAATACATCCCAGAAGGATGTTTGCTTTTTCTTCAACAGTGTTACACTGTTGACTCATGTTTAGCTTGTGACCCACTATGACCCCCAGATCCCTTTCCAGAGTACTCCTTCCTAAGCAGTCATTTCCCATTTTGTATGTGTGCAACTGATTGTTCCTTCCTAAGTGGAGTACTTTGCATTTGTCCTTATTGAATTTCATCCTATTTACTTCAGACCATTTCTCCATTTTTACCAGATCATTTTGAATTATAATCCTATCCTCCAAAGCACTTGCAACCCCTCCCAGGTTGGTATCATCCACAAACTTTATAAGTTTGTTTATAACTTTATAACTCTATGCCATTAGAATATTATCATTTTAATTTGATTGAGCTAGCTCAGCTGTTTCATCGTGTAGGCAGAGCCTCAGGAGCTCGTGGGACCCAAAACACATAGCTAAAACAGTTGCAGAGTGATATTCATGTCAATCATTATGTTGACTAACACTCTTGGAACCTGAACATACATAAGATTCATTGTAGCACATGCCGTATTCACAATGAAAAATGAAATCAGCTATTCAGCTCGGTCAGAGCTTGCAACCTTGAAGAAAAGTTCACTGTAGCTCCATTTGTATCTATAAAAACTAATTACCAGAGAGGTTGTTCAAGTAGTTTCATAATGGAAAATGGAAAAACTATCCAGATATCTTACATAACCCATTTCAGCTGTATATCTTTTAAGCAAGTACAAAATATTCAAACAAACAAATGCTCAAATGGCTGACCTTTCAATAAATTAGGCTCGCCTTTCCTTCTCTGCTTTCCCTTCAAGTGACTATCTTTCCGATGCAATGAAAACTGATAATCTGAAATCAGAAGGAAGATGTTTAAGAGCTCTGAGAATAAATTCAATTTCCGGACTGGCTTTAAGGGTCAAGATATTTCTCAGAAGACTCTTAAAACCCTGATCCCAGATAGCGATATTCAATGAAAATCATCATGAAATAGAAAATGCTGTAGATTTTTATGGAAGATTAATATCCTTCATTCGTGGACCAAAATGCAAGATATTAATAACTAAACTGTCTTGAGACTGTGCAGGTATTGAAAATCACAAGACTGTATACTGGATCACCCCTGCTGTTTAATTTGACTAGGACACAATATATTGGCTCCTTTGATTTACAAAATTAGCTCTTTGAACAGCTTTCAGCTTTCACAATAAACTTTATTGCCTCATAATAGGCTATTAAGCCTGTGGACTCTGTACAAGCATCCAAGGATCTTCTGTTGAGTCATCTGGTCAGTTGTTAAAGCCCTATATAGAAAAAAATAGAGTGATTTCTGATGATTCATACTGACAGGTGGATCTTATTGATAGTGCTTGTTGGGAATTTTTCATTTTTCCATGGGAAAATTTCAATTTTCTCTTAGGAAAATTTAAACAAAATATTTTGGGGGGGTTAGTGCATGATGCACCATAGCCATAGATTCTTCTGACTCCTACCTACCCTCAACAAGCTGGGAGAAAGTGGTGCATTATGGGAGATGTAGTCTAACTAGAGAACCCAAACCATAGATGAGAATGGGAGCATATGGCACCCAAACTACAACTTCAATGAGGCCGCAGCCTCATTGTGAATTGAAATATTTCATTTTTGTCCAAAATATTTGAATTTTCAATATTTTTCCAAAAAAGTCAAAATCTTCCACGACGGAGGGGTGAAAAATGCATTTTCCAACCAGTTCTATGTATTATAAAGTTAGGAGCCATATGAAAATTTGGATCTGAAAATGGGTTTGGAGAGGGTATCTGTTGGAAATTCAACTTGTGCATTCATGTATATATGCTTACACTAGGTATCTACAAATACTTGCACTAACACTATTAATAAGATAACTCCTGTGATGGTGAGTTTTAGAATCACACCTTAGTCCCTACAATGGGATTTGTGGCTGCAAATTCTAGAGTTTCCATGTGCAGATGTTTATTATTTTCAATAGTCTGAGAGAGCATCAGAATTTGCACAGAACAAATCTGAATGCATATATTTAAGTGTGCAAATTTGTGTACATGCACGAGGGGGCTGATCTTTGCTAATTTGCCCCATAATGTAACAAGTGGAAATAATAAATACATACAGATTACACATGGTATTTCCATCAGTGTCATGCCAGGTATTTGCCACATATGTCGCTGTACATCAGGCAGGAAAGGCAATCTGAATTTAGGAAAAACAGAGCAAAACTAAGATTAAACTGTCTATCAGGAAGTTTAGACTTGAAATTAGATGACGGTTTCTAACCATCAGAGGAGTGAAGTTCTGGAACAGCCTTCCAAGGGGAGTAGTGGGAGCAAAAGACATATCTGGCTTCAAGATTAAGCTTGATAAATTTATGGAGGGGATGGTATAATGGGATAGCCTAATTTTGGCAATTAATTCGTCTTTGACTACTAGCAGTAAATATGCCTAATGGCTTGTGATGGGATGTTAGATGGGGTGGGATCTGATTTACTACAGAGAATTATTTCCTCGGTGTCTGGCTGGTGAGTCTTGCCCACATGTTCAGGGTTTAGCTGATTGCCATATTTGGGGTCGGGAAGGAATTTTCCTCCAGGGCAGATTGGCAGAAGCCCTGGGGGGTTTTCGCCTTCCTCTGCAGCGTGGGGCACGGGTCACTTGCTGGCAGGTTCTCTGCACCTTGAAGTCTTTAAACCATTATTTGAGGACTTCAGTGGCTCATACACAGGTTTTATACAGGAGTGGGTGGGTGGGTGGGTGCATTGTGCAGGAGGTCAGACTAGATGATCATAATGGTCCCTTCTGACCTTAAAATCTATGATTCTATGAAAGAACCGGGGTCCAGCACCATGAGTCTGAGGGGTAATAAATACAAAAGCAGGATCAGCAGGAGAAAACATAGACAAAAAATAGACATTGTGACAAAAGACAAGAACCTCAGGCACAGAACTAGGGCCTGGTCTACACTAGGAGTTTATGTCGAATTTAGCAGCATTAATTCGATTTAACCGTGCAACCGTCCACACCAGGAAGCTAATTAGTTCGACCTAGAGGGCTTTTTAGTTCGAATTCGGTACTCCACCCCGACGAGGGGAGTAGCGCTAAATTTGACATGGCTATGTTGAGTTAGCCTATGTGTGGACAGAAATTGACCTTAGTAGCTCCGGGAGCTATCCCACAGTGCACCACTGTGTTGACGCTCTGGACAGCAGTCCGAGCTCAGATGTTCTGATCAGCCATACAGGAAAAGCCCCGGGAAAATTTGAATTCCTTTTCCTGTCTGGCCATTTTGAATCTCAATTCCTGGTTGGACATCGGGGCGAGCTCAGCAGCATTGGAAGTGATGCAGAGCTCTCCAGCAGAGGAGTCCATGCAATCTCAGAGTAGAAAAAGGGCCCCAGCATGGACTGACCGGGAAGTCTTGGATCTGATCGCTGTGTGGGACGATGAGTCTGTGCTTTCGGAGCTGCGCTCCAAAAAACGGAATGCAAAGACCTACGAGAAGGTCTCCAAAGCCATGGCACTCAGAGGATACAGCCGGGATGCAACGCAGTGCTGCGTGAAAATCAAGGACCTGAGACAAGGGTACCAAAAAATCAAAGCGGCAAATGGACACTCCAGAGCCCAGCCCCAGACATGCCGCTTCTACGAGGCACTGCATGCCATTCTCGGTGGGTCTGCCACCACTGCCCCACCAGTGACCGTGGACTCTGAGGATGGGATAGTGTCGATGGGCAGTTTCTCGGTGATATTCGCGGATGGGGAAGATGAGGAAGGGTTTGTGGAGGACGAGGCAGGCGACAGCGCTTACAATACTGCTTTCCCCGACAGCCAGGATCTCTTCATCAGCCTCACAGAGATCCTCTACCATCCCTCCCCACCCGTTAACCCGGACTCTGAATCAGGGGAAGAATCAGTCGGTAAGTGCTATAAACATGTAAACATTTATTTTTTAAAAAACAGGAATAAAAACTATATGAAAAGAAGGTCAATACATATAGGGATAGAACAGAAATCCTCTTGGGAGAGTTCCACGAAGCTCTCGTAGAGGTACTCGAAAAGCCTCCGCAGGAGGTTCCTGGGGAGAGGTGCCTTATTGGGTGCTCCGTGGAAGCACACTCTTCCACGCCAGGCCATCCTCAGGTACAGTGGGAGCATTGCCTCGACGAGCATGGCAGCACAGGGCCCTGGTCTGTGCAGGGATTCACGCAGCATGCGCTCTCTGTCTCTCTTAGTGACCCGCCTCAGGGTGATCTCGCTCAGCGACTGCTGCATCTAATTAGGGGAATTACTGTAACGTTACTATTGTGAATGCTTGACTTTTCCTTTGCATAACAATGACCGTCGTTTAACAGCCACGTGGTGGAGGCTGCAGAGGGAAAGCATACAGGGATCTTTCCCGGGGACAGCCACGAGGGGCTGGAACAGGGTCAGACTTTATGCTTTCCAGATTGCCTGCAGCAGGAGGGCACTGCTATCCATTAACTGTTAAGCAGCCTAAAGTTTACGGCTTACCAGGCCTGGCTGCTACACGGATTCTGCTGTCCTGCCCCGCTTGTCTGATCTCCAGTGCAAGACCCCAGGCAATGAAAGCGAATGCCGAAAATTCGAACTTGTCCTGAGAGCACATGAGATAGGTGCCGTGTATGGTCTTGTTCACAGAAACAGACTAGACTGTTTTCAGTGTTCGCAAACATGTATCTTTGCAAGGAAATCACTTCCTTTTTCCCATCACACAGCTGCGGCTGTTTCCCGAACTGCCCCGGCATCCCCCTCACAGAGGCTGGCGCAGATTAGGCGGCGAAAGAAAAAGACTCGGGACGAGATGTTCGCTGAACTGATGGCCTGCTCCAGAGCCGAGGCGGCCCAGCAGAGCCAGTGGAGGGAGACCCTCTCTCAGCAGCAGCGCTCACACAGCGAACGGGAGGACAGGTGGCGGCAGGAAGACCAGCAGGCGACTCAAACGCTGCTTGGACTAATGAGGGAGCAAACGGACACGCTCCGGCGCCTTGTGGATGTTCTGCAGGACCACAGGCAGGAGCAGAGAGCCCCCCTGAACTGTATCTGCAACCGCCCTCCCCCGCCACAAAGTCCTGTCCCCCCTCACCCAAAATCACAAGAAGGAGGGGCGCTAGGGGCCGTGAAAACTGTCACTCCACACCAGCAGAGCGCTCATGTAACAAACAGCTCTCATTCCCTAAAGTATGAGAATTGCTTCCCTTCCTGGCTCACCCAATCCAAAATCCCAGTTTCATCGCCCAACTGTGTAGTTGAGTATTAAAAATAGTTTGCTGTTCATTACTGTTTCCGTCATGTTTCTTTGCAGAAGACTTTGTGTGAAGGGAGATAGGGGTTTGTTAATTGCATAGGACAGCCACCATTACCAGGGTACAGACATGGGGGCAGGATCAACAGCAGGTCACACACAGAGTGCAGTCACTAGGCACCCGGGTCACTCTGGGAGCTGTCTGCTGTCCCAGGTCAGTCTGGGAGGTGTATGCTGCCCCAGGGTCTGAGCGCCTGGCATCCACAAATGGCAAGGCAGGCTGCCCTTACCATGTCCTTCCACCCTAGCCAGGAACCTCTCCGATGCCCTGAGCCCCAGCCAGAGCCATCATCCCCCTACACCTACTCACCCTTCCCACACACCCCTCACCCCTTCCTGCAAACCCACCCCTTCCTGCACACCCTCCTGTAACCGTCCTCCCCCCAGAGACTGCTGTAGGAGCAGGAGCCTGTCAGTCCTCGAGTGTAGAAGCGGTCTGTACATCACTGAACACCGTACCCACCACAGTCTGCGTCTCTGTTTGAACCCTTTAACGTGAATTTGTTAGTAAAGAAAACTTTGTTAATTAAAAATGTTCCAGTAACTTTATTTTTAAACGTCTGTTGGAAGGGGGGAAACCTGGTGAACGGGGTATGTAACCGCTGAAAAAAGTCAATAGTAACTGAAACAGGGGCAGGTTCAGCTTCTCTGTAAAGAGACTGGACAGTCATAGGTTACCCTGCTCTCTGAGGAACCTAGCTTTCAAAGCCTCCCGGATGAACAGCGCTTCCCGCTGGGCTCTCCTAATCGCACGGGTGTTTGGCTGAGCGTAATCAGCAGCCAGGCGATTTGCCTCAACCTCCCATCCCGCCATAAAGGTCTCCCCCTTGCTCTCACAGAGATTGTGGAGCACACAGCAAGCTGCAATAACAATGGGGATATTGGTTTCGCTGAGATCCGAGCGAGTCAGTAAGCTCCTCCATCTCCCCTTGAGACGTCCGAAAGCACACTCCACCACCATTCTGCACTTGCTCAGCTGGTAGTTGAAGAGCTCCTTGTCACTGTCCAGGGCGCCTGTATAGGGCTTCATGAGCCAGGGCATTAGCGGGTAGGCTGGGTCCCCGAGGATCACTGTAGGCATCTCCACATCCCCAACAGTTATTTTGTGGTCCGGAAAGAAACTACCTTCCTGCAGACAAGAGTTCCTAAACGGACAAGAGTTCCTGAAAACACGCGCGTCATGAACCTTGCCCAGCCACCCGACGTAGATGTTGGTAAAATGTCCCCTATGGTCCACCAGTGCTTGCAGCACCATTGAAAAGTAGCCCTTTCGGTTAATATACTGGCTGGCCTGGTGGGCCGGTCCCAGGATAGGGATGTGAGTCCCATCTATAGCCCCACCGCAGTTTGGGAATCCCATCGCGGCGAAGCCATCTATGATGACCTGGACGTTTCCCAGGGTCACTACCTTTGAGAGCAGTAGCTCAACGATTGCGTGGGCTACTTGCATCACAGCAACCCCCACGGTAGATTTGCCCACGCCAAAGTGGTTCGCTACTGACCGGTAGCTGTCTGGCGTTGCAAGTTTCCAGAGGGCTATGGCCACTCGCTTCTGCACACTCAGGGCTGCTCGCATCCGGGTGTCCTGGCGCTTCAGGGCAGGGGACAGCAAGTCACAGAGTTCAAGGAAAGTGCCCTTACGCATCCTGAAGTTTCGCAGCTACTGTGATTCATCCCAGACCTGCAGCACTATGCGGTCCCACCAGTCCGTGCTTGTTTCCCGGGCCCAGAATTGCCGTCCCATAGCATGAACGTGACCCATTGCCACCATGATCTCTGCGGCGCGGGGTCCCGTGCTTTGTGAGAAGTCTGTGTCACTCTGACACTTCATGTCCTCACCGCGCTGCCGGAGCCTCCTCGCCCGATTTCTCAGCAGCTGACTGTGGAAGAGGTGGACGATAAGGTGCGAGGAGTTGACGACGGCCATAAGTGCAGCTATGATCGCAGCGGGCTCCATGCTCGCAGTGCTGTGGCGTCCGCGCTGTCACTGACCAGAAAAGTGCGGTAACAGATTTCCCGCCGGCGCTTTCAGGGACGGAGGGCGGGAGTGACGGTTGAATGACGACCGTTACCCAAAACCACCCTCAACACATTTTTCCCCCAGCAGGCATTGGGGGCTCTACCCAGCATTCCAATGGGAAGCGGGGACTGCGGGAACTGTGGGATAGCTGCCCAGAATGCACCGCTTCCAATGTCGGCTTGCCCGTTAGTGTGGACTCACAAAGTCGAATTAGTGTCCTTAGTGTGGATACACAAATTCGACTTCATAAGGTCGAATCCACAAATTCGACCTAAGTTAAATCAAACTATTCTTGTAGTGTAGACATACCCTAGGAGAGACAGTGACTTAGGCCCCGGTGATGTATTGGATCTACTAGCAGCCACAAACAGATATTAGAGTCAATACCAACGAGAAAAAGAAAATATAGTGAATGATAAACTAGTTTGGTGGCTTCTAGGTACCAACACACAAGGAGAAGGAATCATTCTGGAAAGAAATCCACAGCATGGAGATTTGGCAGAGTATTTTTTAATGTATAATTTTGGAGTTTTTTGTTCTGTCATAAGTAAATAAATATTTAAGAATAATTGAAGGCAAATATATACTGTATACAATATTTATTTTCTTTATGGCCCAAATTTTCATCTGATCACCTTTTCTGTCAGCACAATTTATGATTCAGCTAGGTAGTAGGAAGTGCAGAAACTCAGGCTGTGTCTACACTACCGCAGTAAGTCGACCTACGTTACGCAACTCCAGCTACGTGAATAACGTAGCTGGAGTCGATGTACCTGAGGTCGAGTTACCGCTGGGGTCTACACCGCGGGGGGTTGATGGGAGAAAATCTCTTGTCGAGTTACCTTACTCTTCTCATTGGAGGTAGAGTACAGGGGTTGACTGAAGAGCGATCTGCAGTCGGTTTGGCAGGTCTTTACTAGACCTGCTAAATCGACCACCAGTGGATCGATCTCAGAGCATTGATCCTGGCTGTAGTGTAGACTTGCCCTCAGATTTGCACCTGCAATTCAGACATAGGTGCCAATCTAGTGGTACATACTACTCCTGCCAAAGGGATGCCACCCTTTTGAAAAATTGGCATCTATGTTGCTTGCATAGAAGTACCTATCAGATCATAGGAATGTGAAACAACATTCCTATTATTATATTTTATTTTATATACATAGGGTCAAGTCATTTTGAAAACAGTGAATGAATGAGTGAATGAATGAATTCCATTAACATGTGTCAACTGGTATGTTGTGAAAATATGGAAGGGGAGAGAAACTGTATAGGATTAATTTATCTCTCTATCTCTCTCTCTCTCGTTATTCCTGTGTGATCCTGTAGTCTGGTTTCTCCAAAAAATATATTCTAGCAAACTCACTAATATCAATAACTCTTATATGTGGCCTACCTTTATTATAGCCTTCCCATGACTCCATTGTTGTCATTTGTTTTGTTTTATTTTTTGCTAGAGTGCTGTGTTGATTTATATATTTGAATTTGATTTTTAATGTGCACTTTCCACAGAGTTTAGGCACATGTAAAAACAATTTTAAACATACATGCAAAATTATAGAGACATTGAAAACAAGGTTATATGCTCCCACTCAACTCATAATTCCACCCCATTCCTCTCTTTAACACAAAGGAAAACAACCCTCTCAATTTAATCTACCCTCCTCATTGTGAATTGAAATATTTCATTTTTGTCCAAAATATTTGGATTTTCAATATTTCATTTTTGGCAGATAGTACGTGAGAAGTGACCTGCAAGCCCTACAATCAGCTTCAGTTAGCACACTGAAGTTTCCACAACAAAGCAGTGCCACCATTTTTCCAAATTAGGGCCTGATTTTCAGAGCTGCTAAGCACCAGTAACTCCAGATGAAGCCAGTTGGAGCTGCAGGTGCTCAGAACCTCTGGAAATCAGATCTGTATTGTATAAAAGAAGTCCAAGATTAGAGACATAAAGAAACACTTTCAGTTAAAGTACAAGATTTCTTCTTTCATCAAGAACATTTTTCAATCCCTTTAAATTGCTGTGTGGTGTAATATGTTATAATACATAATTCCCTCAATTTTATCTGGTTTCCAGATCCCTTAGGGCAGTGGTCCTCAACCTTTCCAGACTACTGTTCAGAAGTCTGATTTGTCTTGCATACCCCCAAGTTTCACCTCAGTTAAAATCTACTTGCTTACAAAATCAGGCTTAAAAATACAAAAGTATCACAGCACAATATTACTGAAAGATTGCTTACTTTCTCATTTTTACCATATCATTTATAAAATAAATCAATTGGAATACATATATTCTACTTACATTTCAGTGTGTAGTATATAGTGCAGTATAAACAAGTCATTGTCTGTATGAAATTTTTGTTTGTACTGACTTCGCTAGTGCTTTTTAGGTAGCCTGTTGTACAACTAGGCAAATATCTAGATGAGCTGATGTACTCCCTGGAAGATCTGCAAACCCCTAGAGAGCTGCAAACCCTGGTTGAGAATCACTGCCTTAAGGAGTAGCTTTGCTGTTTATCTCTTTGGTTGATTTTTATCAATTGATTTTCCAAATCCAGTCCAAACTGGCAGAGGCCAAAAGTCATTTTCATTGATAGCCATCTATCTTCACAATTAGCACTAACTGATGTTCTTATTTGCAGAAACCAAAGATTGCATGGGTCCTGGTAACCAAGCACCCTCTTCACTTCCAGGTGTAGTATGGTTTGAGGTTGTGCTAGATTAGGAGACATCTGTACTGTTGATGGTCATGCCAGATCTTTTCAATTTAGCGAGGACTTCATTCTGCTAAATTGTCAAATTAGCACCATTCAGCATAAAATATGGAAATATTTTGCTAATTTGTGTCGATTTAGCCAAAGTATTTTGGTTAAAAAAATAAAAATGTTTAATTTTGACATTTTCAAAGCTAAATGTTTCAACTTTTTGGTTCAAAATTTATTTTGTTTTATTATAAAAAAAAATCCAAACCATTTAAAAAACTGCTTGAAGTCAAAACAAAACACTTCATTTCAGGTAAAAAATAAAGTTATTCTTGACCCTAAATGTTTTGTTCTGTTTTGTTTTTTACTTTTTGATTCTTAGAAATTAAAGTATCAGAGGGGTAGCCGTGTTAGTCTGGTTCTGTAGAAGCAACAAAGAATCCTGTGGCACCTTATAGACTAACAGATGTTTTGCAGCATGAGCTTTCGTGGGTGAATACCCACTTCTTCGGATGCAAGCAGTGGAAATTTCCAGGGGCAGGTGTGTATATATAAGCCAGCAAGAAGCAGGCTGGAGATAACGAGGTTAGATCAATCAGGGAGGATGGGGCCCTGTTCCAGCAGCTGAGGTGTGAAAACCAAGGGAGGAGAAACTGGTTCTGTAATTGGCAAGCCATTCACAGTCTTTGTTTAGTCCTAAACTGATGGTGTTAAATTTGCAAATGAATTGGAGCTCAGCAGTTTCTCTCTGGAGTCTGGTCCTAAAGTTTTTTTGCTGGAGGATGGCCACCTTAAAATCTGCTATTGTGTGGCCAGGGAGGTTGAAGTGTTCTCCTACAGGTTTTTGTATATTGCCATTCCTAATGTCTGATTTGTGTCCATTTATCCTTTTCCTTAGAGACTGTCCAGTTTGGCCGATGTACATAGCAGAGGGGCATTGCTGGCATATGATGGCATATATTACATTGGTGGACGTGCAGGTGAATGAACCGGTGATGGTGTGGCTGATCTGGTTAGGTCCTGTGATGGTGTTGCTGGTGTAGATATGTGGGCAGAGTTGGCATCGAGGTTTGTTGCATGGGTTGGTTCCTGAGCTAGAGTTACTATGGTGCGGTGTGCAGTTGCTGGTGAGAATATGCTTCAGGTTGGCAGGTTGTCTGTGGGCGAGGACTGGCCTGCCACCCAAGGCCTGTGAAAGTGTGGGATCATTGTCCAGGATGGGTTGTAGATCCCTGATGATGCGGTGGAGGGGTTTGAGCTGGGGACTGTATGTGATGGCCAGTGGAGTCCTGTTGGTTTCTTTCTTGGGCTTGTCTTGCAGTAGGAGGCTTCTGGGTACACATCTGGCTCTGTTGATCTGTTTCCTTATTTCCTCATGTGGGTACTGTAGTCTTGAGAATGCTTGGTGGAGATTTTCTAAGTGTTGGTCTCTGTCTGCGGGGTTAGAGCAGATACGGTTGTACCTCAGTGCTTGGCTGTAGACAATGGATCTTGTGGTGTGCCCGGGATGGAAGCTGGAGGCATGAAGGTAGGCATAGCTTTTGTGATGGCCAGGACTCCACTGGCCATCACATACAGTCCCCAGCTCAAACCCCTCCACCGCATCATCAGGGATCTACAACCCATCCTGGACAATGATCCCACACTTTCACAGGCCTTGGGTGGCAGGCCAGTCCTCGCCCACAGACAACCTGCCAACCTGAAGCATATTCTCACCAGCAACTGCACACCGCACCATAGTAACTCTAGCTCAGGAACCAACCCATGCAACAAACCTCGATGCCAACTCTGCCCACATATCTACACCAGCAACACCATCACAGGACCTAACCAGATCAGCCACACCATCACCGGTTCATTCACCTGCACGTCCACCAATGTAATATATGCCATCATATGCCAGCAATGCCCCTCTGCTATGTACATCGGCCAAACTGGACAGTCTCTAAGGAAAAGGATAAATGGACACAAATCAGACATTAGGAATGGCAATATACAAAAACCTGTAGGAGAACACTTCAACCTCCCTGGCCACACAATAGCAGATTTTAAGGTGGCCATCCTCCAGCAAAAACTTTAGGACCAGACTCCAGAGAGAAACTGCTGAGCTCCAATTCATTTGCAAATTTAACACCATCAGTTTAGGACTAAACAAAGACTGTGAATGGCTTGCCAATTACAGAACCAGTTTCTCCTCCCTTGGTTTTCACACCTCAGCTGCTGGAACAGGGCCCCATCCTCCCTGATTGATCTAACCTCGTTATCTCCAGCCTGCTTCTTGCTGGCTTATATATACACACCTGCCCCTGGAAATTTCCACTGCTTGCATCCGAAGAAGTGGGTATTCACCCACGAAAGCTCATGCTGCAAAACATCTGTTAGTCTATAAGGTGCCACAGGATTCTTAGAAATTAAAAAAAACAAACAAACAAACAATTTTATATTTGGGAACTGCCACTTAACCAAAAAGTCTGTTATTAACCCAGCTCCAATGTAGGCCTTGGTTTCTCTGTGGAGGCTGCTGAAAAAGATGTCCATTAGTATCAAACAAAACTGCTTTGTTTTGTGATGTGAACGTCTATGGAAAAAATTTCAAGCTGAGAGTCCTAAAGTTCAGCCCCTAAATCAGTGGTGAGCAAACTTTTTGGCCTGAGGGCCGCATTGGGTTTTGTAAATTGTATGGCAAGTCAGTTAGGGGAGGCGGTCGTGGCCCAGCCCCTGCCTCCTATCTGCCCCCCCAAGTACTCCTTCCCCATCCAAACCCCCTGGTCCCTGATGCCCCCTCTCAGACCCCTGCCCCATCCACATACCCCCCGCTCCCTGTCCCCTGACCGCCCCCGGATCTCTGCTGCCCATCCAACCCCTCCTCTCATTCCTGATGCCGCCCCCCGGGAACCCTGCCCCATCCAACCACCCCTTCTCCCTGTCCCCTGACTGCCCCTGGAACCCCTGCCCCCATTCAACCCACTGTTCCCCCCAACCACCCCGACCCCTATCCACACCTCCGCCCTCTGACCACCACTCCGATCTCCCCTGCCCTCTATCCAAAACCCCTGCTCCCTGCCCCCTTACCATGCTGCCTGGAGCACTGGTGGCTGGAGGTGCTAGAGCCGCACTGCCCAGCTGGAGCTGGGCCATGCCGCTGCTGCCACCACACAGCACAGCACAGCACTGCGCTGCCCCAGGAGCTCACAGCCCCACCGCCCAGAGCATTGCACCGGCAGAGGAGCAAGTGAGCTGAGGCTGCGGGGGGAGGGGAGACATCAGAGGAGGGGCCAATGGTGAGCCTCCCAGGCCAGGATCTCTAGGGCCGGGCAGGACGGTCCCGTGGGTTGGATGTGGCCCACGGGCTGTAGTTTGCTCACCTCTGCCCTAAATCCATATTTAGACCTTTCATTGACCTTTGATCTGATTTTTGAGGTGCTGAAGCCCCTGAGTTCCTCTTGAATATAGCGGGAGGTCTGGGCTCAGTACCTCAAAAAATCAGACCACCAACTTGAAAAAATTGACTTTATAGGCTACGAAAGCTGTTGGTCATTATTAATTTGGCGAGGAGTTGAACTAGTGATCCACAGGAGACATGAAAGGCCCCATCATGGCTACTGTGATGTTGCCAATAATTGCAGAAGTGAACTGATGGCCTGATCCTTCAATATCCGGAGCACCTGAGACAGATGCTGATCACTCTCAAGGAGTCGAGAGCACTCAGCATTTTACTAGATCAGTCCCTAATTGCTGGTATATACTTACCTAATGATTCTCTTACTTGCTCATAATCCTCCTGTTGTTGTACGTCGCTTATACAACTGCCTGTTTTTGTGTTTTTGTGTTTGTTTGTTTGTTTGTATGATCAGTGCCTGATGCCTTCTGCCATCTCCTTCTGAGATGGCCTTCCTTTCTCTCAGTTCCTTGCTCTTTCCCTTTGCTTGGTTGGCTCTGCCTCCTGCTGCCACTAGCCAGCTTAGCTAACTAGTAATATTATATCTGCAGTACAATTCTGTCCTCTTTCATGACTCAAGTGCTTAGCTTGTCTATCTCTGATACATGAGATTGGCTTTACTGTGCCAACTTACATCCTTCTCAGATCTTTCTTCCAAATACTAAATCTGCCTATGAGAGTTTGGAATCTAAATCAGTTTAGACCACAACTTCCTTTCATCCTCTTCAGTTCCCTGTGGCTTTTGTAAGGGGAAGAAAATGTTTGTATTATACTTAGAGCAAGGAAATTGAAATAAGGAGACCTGGAATCTATTCCTGGCTCTGCCACTGACTCACTTTTGTGACTTCGGGCAACTTAATTAACTGTCCACTCGTTTTAGGTAACCTCAATTTCTGGGCATTCTTATTTGCACACCTGTATGCAACTAAAATAATTGGACACTTGAAAATGTAGGATTTAGCTTCTCTATACCTCAGCTCCTGATTTAGAAAATAAAGTCACTTCAGTAACTCAGGCAGAGGTCAGGGTCCTATTACAGGAGTAGGAAGGTGAGGTTCTGTGGCCTGCAATGTACAGGAGGTCAGACTAGATTATGATGGTCTCTTCAGGCCTTAAAGTCTAAGAGGCTATGAGTTAGTAGTACTGCTTATCCCTCTTTCAGGAAAAATGTGAAGCTAAATTCATTAATGTTTAATGAGCTTTAAGAGTCTTGGAAGGAAAGTTCTAAAGACGTTTGCAGTATTAATTAATAATAAGTATATGATTATAAAAACTGCATACACAACTATATTAAAAGAACATTATTATGATTGCAAAGTCAAGCACTAAAACATTAGGAAATGCCAGAATTGAGGTTGCACTGGCAACATTAAATTTGCCTGCCCCCTTGTGCATATGCATTAGGATACAGTCTTTAATTACATGATCACATATATTTTCCACGGGACTCCTGCATCATTCAAATCCACAGATGAGCAGCTATTTCATATTTTGTTTTATCTTCATTGTTCAGTGTGGAGCTCCATGCCTTATGTACTGCATTCAGTTCAAACCCTGCTGTAAATACAGAATTATTAACTTCCTCATTGGATTATCTGTGTTGCTCCCTAATGTAGCATCTGGGTGCTTTGCAAGCATGAACTAGGCTTCCTAACACCCCTCTGGGTGGAGTTGCATGTTTGGAGCACATCAGGAGCTTCACAATCTGCACTAGCTTCCAGTAAGTTTCCAGGTGGAAACCAAGGTGTTAGTTTTAAGCCATAAATCTCTAAATAATTTGGGACCTGGCAACCTGACAGATCACTTCTCTCCCCGTAATATACTGCCACAGTTGAGATCAGCAGAGATACTTGAGCTGCAACTCTGTCAATATAAATGAGAGAGAGCAGCTGGCCGGGTGTTCTCTGTGAGGATCTTCAGTTTTGGAAATCATTCCCCAACCACATGATCCAGATTTGTTAAACTTTTGGGTGTGTTGCAAAGACCATCCCCTTCCCTCCTCCTTCTTAAGGCCATTGAAGAGGATGGTGGGCTGTGGTGGATATATTTATGGGCTGTCATTACTTCATTTTGTTATTTTAATGTATGACCATTAAACACTGAACATTGGTGAGGCACTGTTAGCTGTATTTTAGAAATGTGCAGAAAGAAATAAAATAAATACTGCTAATCTTGCAAATATTCATTCCAATTGTTTTTTGGGGGATTTTTTATATTGTTTTGACTATGTTTGCTGTCCTTTTGTGTTTGCTTTTTGTATATATTCTAGCAAGTATGTTTACAGGCAGGAATATTTGCTGAAACAGGGAATTGTAAGCAAATATTGCACAATATTTGTAGAAAACACTTTTCTAACTCATGCTTTCACTGGAAACCTAATTGTGAGAGTTCCACTCATCCCATAATAGAACAGAAAAGTATGGTACCATGTGATTCACAAGTCCAGTCAAAGAGCTTGAAGACTGATTCTCAAGTATTTGTAACTCATTGTATATGAAGAAGTTATAGACAAAGAATTATTCTCTGAAATTATTCAACCATTTTTAATTTGGCAAAAATCAAGAGACTCCCAATCTGTTCATAGCCAGGTAACAAACACACAAAAAAGGATGGCAGTCCTTGAATATATTTTTCTTTGGATATTATTTTCCCAGCTCTATTTAAAGTCCTCACTCCTTACGCCTTTTCTTCATGTAAAAGATTACCAGGGCTGCTGTAATTTTGTAAAATATATTCACATATATTTGAATACTTTATTTTAATATTTTTCATAACTAAGAATGGAGAAACTAGATTTGGAAGAAATAATAATAAAACAGTCCTAAGCTTTGTCTAAAACTTGCAATGAAATGAACTTGTCACTGGCCCTCAGGCAGAGATGAGCCTATATGTCACAATGCAGCCCTTAGTCATCATCAATGCCAAATTAACTGGTCTAATTTATTGAAATGCCATATAGCACAAAAAAATGTTGGATGAGGGGGAAGAAGTGAATAAATGCATGCTTTGTATCTTTCATCTTGATGTACAGTAAAGTAACTGAGCTAACATAATGTCAGCTGTACGCTGGCTCTCAAGATAAACTTGACATATAACAGTGACAGCTCTGTGACTGTCCTTGGATGAACTTGGGAGTTAATGTTTTCTTCCTCTATGCTCATGCAGACTTGACCTCTGTGCTTATGACTGTGCAAAGTTGTTTATTTCCTCATACACTTTCTACTACAAGGTTCTTTTATAAGGAAAATAGAATTAAAGTAAAATTTTGTCGTAGAACTTTTTTATTATGATGGGATTACTCATTACTCTTTGATTAGCTCTTGTGGCTCAAGGTGGGGGTTACAGGCTGAGCTGAGTGAAGCAGACACTCTACACTATCATGCTAGCATATTGTGTATTTCCACTTAAAACAGTTCATGCATGATCATCATCAGGTAGCTCCTGCTGTCAGGGCCACCAGAGGCTGAGATGAGGAATTCTGTGCCAGCCACAGAACAAGACCTGTTGCAGTATAACTCCTGTTATAAAGAGTATGCTTTTCAATATTTAATGCACTCAACTCTAAGACTGGGTAAATCCTAGTGTTCCTGTGTTCCAGTGAGTGGGGCCTGTTTATTAAAAGTAATCAAGATTTTACCCACATGCCGTGAGAAAATTTTGGACCCCAGTCACCTTCAATCGATCTATCTTAATCCAGGGCATCATGTGTAATGTGATTATATGTGGCTGCACAAATGACTAAATCATTTAATTGTATTACCAGTCACCATAAAATGCTGTTGTATTTTGTTCTTGAGTGACTCCAGCCAGTCTTTTACCATCCTTGCATCATCCCTTTCATCTATTTCTTTTGTTCTATATTTTGCTTCAGGGAAGAGCACAGTAAATGTCCTCAGTAGAGCTGGTCAGGAATTTTCTGGCAGTGTTTTTTGTTATAAAATTCCAATTTGTCAAAACTATTCATAATTTAAGGTTGATTTCTGATTAAGCTCTTGACTTGAAAAAAAGTTGGGAAATATTTTGAAATTGTCAAAATGTATAATTTTGACCTTTCTGAAACAAAAACAGGTTTTTTCATTTGAAATGACTTTTCATTTAGAAAGTTAAATTAAATAGGTATAAAAGGTTAAAAAAGAAAAGGTTGAAATAAAAATAAAGTGTTTTGACAATTTCAAAATTACACATTTTGATTGACCTGAACTGAAGTTTGTTTTGGTTTTTCAGTTCACTATTATTTTTAAATGCCAATATTAATTTGAATTCTCAATAATATTGGAGGGACAGGAAAGCTGTTTCCCACCTGGCTCTATTCCTAATCTTGTTCCCATGCTCCTGCCCTTGAAGGGACAAAGAAGATCTTTCAAAACTAAGCATTGAGGACAGAGCAATCACCAGTTTATATGGAATTGCTCTGAGCAGGTCAACATGAATCTGCTGAACATTTTTTGTTTGGCTCGTGGGGAGGGGAGACATGCAAAACATTCTAAGGCATGATTAAAATTGATTGAAACAGGAGGGACAGCTCAGAATAGCAGCCAAGAAGGAGGGGAGATGTGTGAGAGCACAGCTTACTTCAACCAGGCAGAAGACGGGGAGATCCCCTTTTCTTTGAGCATAGAGGAGGTGGGAACTGTGCTACCTCTTCTCTGTCTAGCTCTAACTCCTGCTTCTGCGTCACTTGACTTTGTCACAGGGGAGAATGCATGGTCCACTGGAGGAATGGAGGAGCAGGGGCAGCTAGTGACAAAAAAGGTCATAGTGTTTAAAAGGAGAAAAATACAAGGCACCTTTTGCCAGCTGCATTCTTTACACAGTCAGGCTGTTCTATAACCCTGAGTTGTTTATTTTCTCTGACTTCTCTTACCTTTTTCTCTCAGTAAATCCTTCACCATACATAATTCTTATAGGTGCTAAATATGGCAGCCTCTTGTATTACATTATAATGCAAAAAGCAATTTGCTTTATCACAATATTGTTCTCTTCTTTTATGTGATGGGTGATAATAACTTGTTGTTTTTGGTCACCAGAAATAATTTTATAACAAGTTGGGTATTTAAAATAAATATGCCGTACAATCTTTTTTTATCTGTGGGTCTTTAGGGAAACCAAAAAAATATTTGGATAAACTGGTAGGGAAAGGAGTTGGATGATTTTAAAGGACGCAAGCCAGCTAATATGACCCCTTTAAAACTATCTGATGTGAAATGCCAGACAACATCCTGTTTGCCAAACTACCAGACTACAGAATGCAGTCCCTGGCCCTGGAAAGCATCAGTGGTTCTTCACCACACTCCAAATTTTCAGGAACCCATAGCATAGTGATAACTATTGTACGGCCCTGTATGATGTAGCCAATTTTTGTTTATTCGGAGTTTTGATTGTATAAGATCATACGGTGCAAAATATATGACTTTACCAATTCTAAAGAAATTAACACGTGCACTGGGGTCTCTTCATAAAGAACAGTGACAGACAGCACTTCATTACCAGTTGTTCAAGATGAATATTTTATATCTTGTAGTGCCTAGGGCATACTGCAGGGAGAACAGAGGTTTAAAAAGCCCGCTCCTAAGCAACCAGAGAAGCTAGCAAACAGGAGCAGCTAACAGGGGAGTTTTGCAAAGGGGGGTCCCGATGAAGAAGGAGCAACTACATGACCCTTGGAGCGAGTTTGTTGCTTTAGTGTGTGTATTCATGTTTGCGGTGTGCTTGTTGCTTGACTGAAGTATATTGTATTGTCTGTTTGTTTGGGGGATCATGTGCTAAGCCTAGCAGCCTGCTAGGCAGGGGCAGCTCTAGGTATTTTGCCTCCCCAAGCATGGCAGGCAGGCTGCCTTCAGCAGCTTGCCTGCGGGAGGTCCCCAGTCCCGTGGATTCAGCAGCACGCTAGGTAAGAGATTGAAGTCCAGGACCTCCATGGTAGCAGTCTCTGAAATGCTTCCAGTTCTACTCATAGGGCCAGTTAGACAAGTAGAACTGCAGGGTCTCAATGCCTGGATAAGATGATGTTATAGAGAGAAGGAGTTTAGATTTATTAGAAACTGGGGAAACTTTTGGGAAATGGGGAGCCTACACAGGAAGGATGGCCTCCACCTAAACCAAAATGGAACCAGATTGCTGGCACATCAAATTAAGAAAGTTATAGAGCAGTTTTTAAATGAAGGGCTAGGAGAAAGCCAACAGATGCAGAGGAGCATGTGGTTCAGATAGAGACATTGCTTATGGGAAGATCTATTAATGGGGATTTTCTTTATCCTAATAAGGAGGAGAGGATGGAAAATGATAAAATACAGGTAGGATCTGATGAGGAAAAAGTCAAATGAAAAAGAGTCCCATTCAATTACATCACATAATGGCAGACAGCTAAAAAGTGACAATTTTTTAAGGCTTATATACAGATGCTAGGAGTCTAAATGGTAAAATGGATGAACTTGAGTGCCTCATATTAAATGAGGATATTGGTATGATAGGCATCACAGAAACTTGGTGGAATGAGGATAATCTATGTGATACAGTTATAACCTGGGTACAAGATATATCGGAAGAACAAAATAGATCATACTGGTGGGGAATGGCATTATATGTGAAAGAAAGCATAGAATCAAATGAAGTAAAAATCTTAAATGAACAAAACAGTATCATAGAATCTCTATGGATAGTAATTCTGTGCTTAAATAATATGAATATAGCAGTAGGGATATACTACCGACACCTGTCCAAGATGGTGATAGTGACTGAAATGATCAGGTTGATTAGAGAGACTATAAAAATAAAAAAAACCCTCAATAATAATGGAGGATTTCAACTATCTCCAGATTGACTAGGTACATGTCACCTCAGGACGGGATGCAGAGATAGACTTTCTTGACACCTTATATGGCTGCTTCTTGGAGTAGCTAGGCCTGGGTCCCACAGGACGAGAGGCAATTCTTGATTTAGTCCTAAGTGGAGCACAGGATCTGGTCCAAGAGGTGAATATAACCGAACCTCTTGGTAATATAACCATAACATAATAAAATTTAACATTCCTGGGGGAAGAGGACACCAAATCAGCCCACCATGGTATCATTTAATTTCAGAAAGAAGAACTATACAAAAATGAAGAAGTTATTTAAACAGAAATTAAAAGGTACGATGCCAAAAGTGAAATCCTTGCAAGTTGGATGGAAATTTTTTAAAGACACCATAATAGAGGCTCAATTGAAATGTATATTCCAAATTAAAAAACCTAGTAAGAGGACCAAAAAAGTGCCACCAAGGCTAAACATCAAAGTAAAAGAAGCAGTTAGAGGCAAAAAGGCATCCTTTAAAAAGTAGAAGTTAAATCCTATTGAGGAAAATAGAAAGGAGCATAAACTCTGGAAAATTAAATGTAAAAATATAACTAGGAAGGACCAAAAAAAAATGAATAACAGACAGCTAAAGACTCAAAAAGTAACAGCAAAAAAAATAAAATAAAATAAAAAAATAAAAAAACCATTAGAAGCAGGAAGGTTGCTAAACAACCAATGGGGCCACTGGATGGTTGAGATGCTAAAGAAGAACTCAAGGGAGATAGGGCCATTCTGGAGAAACTAAATTAATTCTTTGCATTGATCTTCATGGCTGAGGATCTGAGGGAGATTCCCAAAAATGAGCCAGTCTTTTTAGGTGACAAATCTGAGGAAATGTCCCAGATAGAGGTGTCATTAGAGGAAGTTTTGGAACAAATTGATAAATTAAAAAGTAACAAGTCACCCGGTCCAGATGATATTCACCCAAGAGTTCTGAAGGAGCTCAAATGTGAAATTGCATAACTACTAAGAGTGGTATGCAAACTAGCATTTCAATCAGCTTCTGTGCCAGATGGCTGGAGAATAGCCAATGTGATGCCAATTTTTAACAAAAGGCGCCAGAGGCAATCCTGGCAATTAGAAGCCAGTAAGCCTAACTTCAGTACTACGCAAATGGTTGGAACTATAGTAAAGGACAGAATTATCAGACACATAGATCAACATGATTTGTTGGGGAAGAGTCAACATGTTTTTTTTTAAGGGAAATCATGCTTCACCAATCTACTAGAATTCTTTGAAGAGGTCAACAAGCATGTGAACAACAGGGATTTCAGAAAATCTTTGATAAGGACCCTCACCAAAGGTTCTTAAGCAAAGTAAGCGGTTACAGGATAAGAGGGAAGGTCCTTTCATGGATCAGTAACTGGTTAAAAGACAGGAAACAAAGGGTAACACTAAATGGTCAGTTTTCAAAACAGAGAGCGGTAAATAGTGGTGTCCCCCAGGGGTCTGTACTGGGACAAGTACTGTTCAGCATATTCATAAATGATCTGGAAAAAGGGGCTAACAGTGAAGTGGCAACATTTGCAGACAATACAAAGCTACTAAAGATAGCTAAGTCCAAAGCAGACTGCAAAGAGTTACAAAGAGATCTCACTTAACTGGGTGACTGTACAACAAAATGGCAGATGAAGTTCAGTGTTGATAAATGCACATTAATGCACATTGGAAAACATAATCCCAACTATACATATAAAAGAATGGGATCTAAATTAGTTGTTACCACTCAAGAAAAAGATCTTGGAGTCATTGTGCATAATTCTCTGAAAACATTCATTCAGTGTGCAGTGGTAGTCAAAAAAGCTAATAGAATGTTGGGAATCATTAGGAAAGGGATAGATAATAAGAAAAAATTATCATATTGCCTCTATATAAAACCATGGTACACCCACATCTTGAATACAGCATGCAGATCTGGTCGTCAAAAAATCTCAAAAAATATATATTGGGATTGGAAAAGGTACAGAAGAGGGAAACACAAATTATTAGGCATCCATATGAAAAGAGATTAATAAAACAGAGATTTTTCAATCTGGAAAGAGACAACTAAGTGAGATCTATAAAATCATGACTGGTGTGGAGAAAGTAAATAAGGAAGTGTTATTTAATCCTTCTAATAACACAAGAACTAGGAGTCATCCAATGAAATTAATAGGCAACAAGTTTAAAATGAACAAAAGGAAGTATTTCTTCATACAGCTCACAATCAACCTGTGGAACTCGTTTCCAGAGCATGTTGTGAAGGCCAAGACTATAATGGGGTTCAAAAAAGAACTAGATAAGTTCATGGATAGGTCCATCAGTGACTATTACCCAGGATGTGCAAGGATGTAAAACCATGCTCTGAAGTGTCCCTAGACTCTGTTTGCCAGAAATTGGGAATGGGCCACAGGAGATGGATTACCTATTCTGTTCATTGTACTTGATTACCTGTTCTGTTCATTCCTTCTGAAGCACCTGATATTGGCCACTGTCAGAAGACAGGATACTGGGCTAGATGGACTATTGATCTGACGCAGTATGGCTATTCTTATATTCTTATACATATTGATGATAAATTGATATTTTAACATTTGCTATACAAATTAATGAATTCCTGTAGCAAACACCCAGAAGGAATGGGGTGATTTTTTACTCAGTATCTTCCCCAATTTGCTGTCTTCCCAGGGCTATGCATTACCAATAACAAATGGAATCAGTGCTGCTTTCTCATTAACATGTATTAGCTGTAGCAGAAGAAGCCTTGTGGTTCATTAGGGTCAGTTCAGCAGAACCTTGATCTCTTCAGATAATGTGGGTTTTTTTTTAATTGTAGTGAATTTGGGTATCTAAAAAAAATCAAGTTGTTTAATAGTCACTTTTAATTTCTGATAAGTGGTAAAAGAGAGTCAACCAATTCCAAACTGCCAATACCACTTTAGTGCCCATCTCTGAAAAATAGCACCACGTCAAGACCATATATCACATCTGTGAGTTACCTTCTCGAATAGTGCAATTTAGAATTGCATTAAGTCCAATGTCTGTGATACTGCTGGTCCCAATGAGATTTCTGATTTCTGGGGTCGCAGTACACAGTAATATT